>NC_064026.1:10915000-11220000 GCF_917208135.1 Athalia rosae
GAAGAGGAAGAAGTCCAAGGTCCCTGGATCGTCGCAGAAAAGACAAGGGTCAAGACGTGGGCGAATTCCACGAGGGGATGCTACTGGACGCCCTCCTCCAATTCTACCCGAGCGTCGCAGGTGAGGAATTAAAAATGAAGTGAAACAAATAACGAGAAGGAGAATTTGGTTGGTCTTTTTTCTTTGCTCGCTTCTAATGTTTGAAATACTAATGATGGGTTTGAATTTCAGGCGTCGCTGGTACGAGACCTTCGAATGGTCAGCGTCAGCAAACCGTCCCCTCAGTTGCGCATCGACTTCCGTATTTCATGCCGCAGCTACCGGCAGCACAGGCTCTCAAGGTTGAAGAGAACCCTTACGAGAGCGTTCCAGTCCTTGGACCACTTCATCGCTATACGACCCTCGGTAGGAGTGGGGGGCTTCCTAAGGATAGATCGAAGTGTTCTCGATACAATTCCGAATACTACGGTCTCCAAAATCAGGACATTCATCCCGGGAGCGGTGGTCCAGTTTACACGCAAGTAGGCGGTGATTATTCCGATGCGTATTCGCAGCCAACCGACCGGTTATATGTCGAGGATAAATACTCGCAGCCAGTTTACTACACTGCAAGAGAACCGGATCAAATATCATCCGGAAGGCTTTACCAAGGTCAGCCGGACAGCAGCTTTGGAAGCGACAGCGGATACAGTCATCACACTTCCGGTACCACGGGGACAACGGGAACCAGAAATAGCAGTTCAAGGGCGAACCACAGGAAGGACAAACACAGGAATTCACATCATTCTATCGATTACGTCGTATCCTAGAGGATTAAATAGATGTATTCTTAAAATCTTAGGTTTTCAGTTGCAAATGCGATAATAGAAGTAGCCCATGATTTCGATGCCTATTGCTATCGTAACTAGCAACTTCTTTTTCATAGTTTCATTTTATTTATTCTTCCCTTATTCAATGTAAATACATGAACTAATTAACCAAAGGACGACGCGTTTTACGCGGACCTGTAGTATAACGTGGACAATACGTTTAACGTTTCTCTTATTTAATTTATTATATTTATATTAACATAATACTCGGAAAATGACGCGATATAGACCAAGAACAAATTCGTACTAATAGTAAGCTGTACAGATGAATAGTCAAATGAAAATTCTTAGTAATGATAATAATTTCAGTAAATAAAAGTAATGCTTAGCAATCAATGAGTCGAGGAAAAAAGAATCCTGGATGCATTAAACCCCGTGTAAATAATAAAAACAAACAGCCAGAGAAAAATTAATCTACAAATAAAAAAAGATGTTGTACCCCTCGATCGATTAGCATAGTTGTACCATATCGTTATCGATAAACGCGTAGGTATGTATAATTATTAATGTACAACCATTACATTCAAAATATACATATATATATATATATATATATTATGAATATATTATATAGTTTGTATAATAATTTTTAAATTATTTCTATCGAGACGTTGTATACTATAACGATACGTACAATTAAATTTAATTATATATTGGTATGATAAATAGTTATAACAAATAATATCACACATAAGTGATACACAAAATGAGAAGGAATATTTGAACGCACGCAAGCGACGAATTTCTATTGATCATAATGACAGAAAATACGTAGCAAATATTGAATATTCTACGTATAAAAATTATTATATTGACGATTTTTTCTACATCGCGACAGTACTGTAATAATAACAATAATAACAACAACAACAACAACAACAACAACAATAACAATAATAATCATCTTAATAATCATCATTATCATATTAATAACAATAATAATAATAATAACGCTAACACGTAGTGACACAAATCCTAATTAGAAACATACTTTTTAAATGATAAATAAACAGTCATCAAACAAAATTGAGAGATAAATATAAATAAGGAACAGATCGATCAATACCTCAGAACAAAAAAAAACAAAAGAAATAGCAACAAAAACTTTCTTGCAGATAAATTTTGCCTATGTACCCCGATTACGTAAAGTAAGTGAAACGGATATACATAATATATGTGTATATGCATATATATTGATACATACCTTTATAATAAAGCTGCCAAGTGTATAAATATTGAATGGGATTGCATAAAAAAATACTGTAGCCCCCGGACTTGAGTCGATATATTACACATTCATAAAGATAGTTAATTATTTCCAATACCGTGCAGGGTTGATTGATAGGTCAATAAAGGTGTGGCAATGAAAGTGTTACAAATTTTTCCATCGCCGATGCAATATCATCGTTATAAATACTTATAGATCACTTATACCCATACCCATGTACATAAATGAATACTATAGTAGAATGCACTGTGTAAATTGCGTGGCGAAACGTGCAGATTATGATAATAATTATAATTAATACTATTACTGTCATTATTGTTAACATTAATATCATTATGATGATTAATGCTATTAGGTATTATCATTATGAAGATTATAGCTATTAACATTATCATTATTATTATTGTCATCATCGTCATCATCATCATCATTATTATTATTATTATTATTATTTTCATTATTATTGATATTATTATTATAATATTGCGTATACGCCCCGAAGCAGCATTACATCTTGAACCCGCGTACAATCAAACTATATACAATCGAATAATTGCACGTATATTTTCGTTTGAATCTCCAACCTCAGAGCTGCTACACCTTACTAGACAATTACAATATGCTTATACCATTTGAGTCGACAAGCTTTGCACACTTTGCTATCCCAAGGCTAAGTCGAAAAAAACCAGCAGCAGGTTGTAGGAGAAAAAAGGAAGGCTTTTTGTAAGTCTTGCGTCCATGTTGAATAATTTGTTATTGTGTATTATAAAATTATACTATGCTATGCAGTATCTCATAACATAATCAATAGTACCCTACATATTTATATATATAACGACTGCACATTAAAATTCCTGCCAATTATTTACATGTTATCGTATATTATCGATCAAGTTTGGAGAAAAGCTCACCGATTATCACGGGGTTTATTTCTTATTTCAAAGATATTCTTCAATTAAAGAATGATGAACATCATTCTTTGCCATTGAATATTTGAAAAATTAACCTTCCTTGCATCAATCTCGCAGTTATTTATTTTGATTCATAAAAAAGTTACAGAACATACAAAAATGGAGTAACTTTAGTTCATATTGTCATCATCATTATTCTTTTTCTTGTTTTAATTGTTTATAAAAATTAATATTATTATTACTATTATCATTATTATTTTAATTGTTGATATTACTGTGCTCATTATTTATTATAGTTATTACGATTATTTATTGCACCTGAGGAAGGGATAATAAAAGTTACTTTTTTTTAGAAATATTTTTATTTATTAAATTAAACACCTTTTTTCAATTGAAATATTTAGATAGAGAACAATAAATTAAATACACTAGATGTATGGTTAGACAAAAAAAAAATTAGTTACTAGAGTACCTTGAGGAACTGTAGCACTATTTCCAAAGACATTTATATATAGTTTGCACAGAGAACGGTTGCTCTCCCTATCATATCGCGAAATATTGAGAAGATAAAAATGATCGAACTTACAATTAGATGTATTTGTAAATGATGCATAATATAAATTTTGCATGTATAATTATGTATTGATTGTATTTAGGTATGAATTGTACATATTCGTATAAATATAAATGAAAAAGTACGTATACCTGCAGTACAGATAAAATGTACTGTAGGTGAATTAAGAGGGAAAAGAAACGATGAAATAGTAAAAATCAAGAGCTCAATACAATAAAATATTATAGGTTCGTGATGGAAAAGAAGGAAACCCCAGCTCGCCGAACAGGGTAACTAGTTCTAACATCTCTCTCTAATACTTTTCACCGTATGGTCACCGTGCGTATATATCTATAATACGCAATATAGTAAATAGGTACTACATAAAAATACGTTTCAAGCAAAAATGTGGAAAGAGGAACGAGAAAAAAATAGTCGTAGCAGCCCGTTAATTAATTTGATTTAATACCGCTGCTGCTGCTGCTGCTACGGTACGAATGACGTATTATATGTAGGTATTGTATGTACAAGTGTACACTCTTATAAATAATCACGCAAATATCAATTTAATTAAAATTAGATACTCTATCACAAACTTCGTACTACTATAATATATAAATAATAAACAATTTACTACTCAAATTTATCGCATATGATGAACATAAAATGTGTTTTAATTGTTTTATCAACCGTATTTTTCTCTAGGTTTTGTTGATTTATCATTTGTTTGCCAATTTTTTTTCTTCTTTTTGACTGCAATCAAATTTTTTCATAAACAATGGCGAAAGAAAATACATATCGTTGATATCTTTTCATCCGATTTTCAAGAATACATCCTGAACGCTCGTAACTCCTCGGTGAAAATAAGTTCTGAAGGAATACAAACGTGATATACTGGCAGGTATGTTACATATCATAGCTTGTGGTATAGTACATGTTCACATAATTCTGTCTTATATGATTTCGCTTTTTAGTAAAGGGAGTTAATTACTGAAGTACTATCAGAACGTCGCTAAGTCCAAAGCATAGCAAGTCATACCATGCTATCATACCTAAACATGTTGAATACTTATCTCTCTATGTTATGAAAACGTCTTATCACTATTAGAATTCTACAAGAATTTTTGAATAACAACTGCTTTTTTCACAAATACATTACATCTACGTCATCCGCTTCGTATTTTCAAATATGAATGTCGTCCGCATAAGCCTACCGCTTCGAAAATGTCATTGCGGCAACTTCGAGTTGAAACACCCAAGACTATAGTCTTTGCACATTATTTGGGCGGAATTGACGAAATTTCATACTCACCGCTGTTCGATTTTCGTTTTACAGGAGACAAACAAACGGCTACAGAGCGGTTGGGGCCCTCCACTAGAATACAAAATATCCACGCAACATCGACAAAGCCAATCATCATACGTTCGAAGTTCAATATATTTATGGTTTGAAGTAGATAATTGCTAGAAATAAGTCATGAAATACACTTAATCGTACTATATGTATACATTTCTTTTCTTTTTTTGGGAACTATTGAATTATTAATCTGATGTGACTCGAAATACGTGTATGGTCTACGATATTGTAACTCATATGGTAATAAGGAAAAAATAAATGATTCTGTAAAAATGAATCCATAACAGGTATCGCATTATTCAAACATGTATTTTAAACCGTTGATTTTCAATAAACATAAGAGGTATGAATGAACGATTGTTGAATTACTATCAATCACACCCCCGCACATCTCGGCCACTAATGTTCGTAAGGCAGAATACATACAACATATCGCTGAGGATATCCTCCATCATCGCATGCATGCTCATAGTCATAATTTATTACACAACAAAAGTAATTTCGGCAGGACTAAGCATTTGCCTCGCTATGCATTCCATCGTTCAATCATGCTACGAACCGAAAGTGGTAATGCAGAGCTCTAGAATGCCGGCCCTGAAAATTGAAAGTTTGCCGAAAAGTCGAGATTTGTATCAGGAGAACAGGAAACCCGAGGAGGTGGTCCGAAACTTGGTGCCTCATCATGTGCATGCATTCAATCCTTCATAATTATTCCTCGTCTGATAGAGAAAGCGACTGATTCTTTGCAGGACTAACTATATGCCTGCCTATGTATTTACTTATTCAATAAATCGTTGATACAAGAGAAAAAGACTTATTTCTGGCTTTAATACAGCGTTTCCGAAGTTTAAAATTCACGCCAAAAAATTTTCTGGGTATCAGGAGAACAGGAAAACCGAGGAGGTATTCCGAGACCTGGTGCCTGATAGGGTGCATGCGTTCCACCCTGTTTATTTATTCCTAGTATAAAAGAGAGAGCAACTGATGCATTGCAGGACTGACTGCATGCATGCTTGTGTCTTTGATCGTTCAATCATGCTTCAAACCGAAAGTGGTAATGCAGAGCTCTAGAATGCCGGCCCTGAAAATTGAAAGTTTGCCGAAAAGTCGAGATTTGTATCAGGAGAACAGGAAACCCGAGGAGGTGGTCCGAAACTTGGTGCCTCATCATGTGCATGCATTCAATCCTTCATAATTATTCTGAGTCTGATAGAGAAAGCGATTGATTCTTTGCAGGACTAACTATATGCCTGCCTATGTATTTACTTATTCAATAAATCGTTGATACAAGAGGAAAAGACTTATTTCTGGCTTTAATACAGCGTTTCCGAAGTTTATAATTCACGCCAAAAAATTTTCTGGGTATCAGGAGAACAGGAAAACCGAGGAGGTATTCCGAGACCTGGTGCCTGATAGGGTGCATGCGTTCCACCCTGTTTATTTATTCCTAGTATAAAAGAGAGAGCAACTGATGCATTGCAGGACTGACTGCATGCATGCTTGTGTCTTTGATCGTTCAATCATGCTTCAAACCGAAAGTGGTAATGCAGAGCTCTAGAATGCCGGCCCTGAAAATTGAAAGTTTGCCGAAAAGTCGAGATTTGTATCAGGAGAACAGGAAACCCGAGGAGGTGGTCCGAAACTTGGTGCCTCATCATGTGCATGCATTCAATCCTTCATAATTATTCCTCGTCTGATAGAGAGAGCGACTGATTCTTTGCAGGACTAACTATATGCCTGCCTATGTATTTACTTATTCAATAAATCGTTGATACAAGAGGAAAAGACTTATTTCTGGCTTTAATACAGCGTTTCCGAAGTTTAAAATTCACGCCAAAAAATTTTCTGGGTATCAGGAGAACAGAAAAACCGAGGAGGTATTCCGAGACCTGGTGCCTGATAGGGTGCATGCGTTCCACCCTGTTTATTTATTCCTAGTATAAAAGAGAGAGCAACTGATGCATTGCAGGACCGACTGCATGCATGCTTGTGTCTTTGATCGTTCAATCATGCTTCAAACCGAAAGTGGTAATGCAGAGCTCTAGAATGCCGGCCCTGAAAATTGAAAGTTTGCCGAAAAGTCGAGATTTGTATCAGGAGAACAGGAAACCCGAGGAGGTGGTCCGAAACTTGGTGCCTCATCATGTGCATGCATTCAATCCTTCATAATTATTCCTCGTCTGATAGAGAACGCGACTGATTCTTTGCAGGACTAACTATATGCCTGCCTATGTATTTACTTATTCAATAAATCGTTGATACAAGAGGAAAAGACTTATTTCTGGCTTTAATACAGCGTTTCCGAAGTTTATAATTCACGCCAAAAAATTTTCTGGGTATCAGGAGAACAGGAAAACCGAGGAGGTATTCCGAGACCTGGTGCCTGATAGGGTGCATGCGTTCCACCCTGTTTATTTATTCCTAGTATAAAAGAGAGAGCAACTGATGCATTGCAGGACTGACTGCATGCATGCTTGTGTCTTTGATCGTTCAATCATGCTTCAAATCGAAAGTGGTAATGCAGAGCTCTAGAATGCCGGCCCTGAAAATTGAAAGTTTGCCGAAAAGTCGAGATTTGTATCAGGAGAACAGGAAACCCGAGGAGGTGGTCCGAAACTTGGTGCCTCATCATGTGCATGCATTCAATCCTTCATAATTATTCCTCGTCTGATAGAGAGAGCGACTGATTCTTTGCAGGACTAACTATATGCCTGCCTATGTATTTACTTATTCAATAAATCGTTGATACAAGAGGAAAAGACTTATTTCTGGCTTTAATACAGCGTTTCCGAAGTTTAAAATTCACGCCAAAAAATTTTCTGGGTATCAGGAGAACAGAAAAACCGAGGAGGTATTCCGAGACCTGGTGCCTGATAGGGTGCATGCGTTCCACCCTGTTTATTTATTCCTAGTATAAAAGAGAGAGCAACTGATGCATTGCAGGACCGACTGCATGCATGCTTGTGTCTTTGATCGTTCAATCATGCTTCAAACCGAAAGTGGTAATGCAGAGCTCTAGAATGCCGGCCCTGAAAATTGAAAGTTTGCCGAAAAGTCGAGATTTGTATCAGGAGAACAGGAAACCCGAGGAGGTGGTCCGAAACTTGGTGCCTCATCATGTGCATGCATTCAATCCTTCGTAATTATTCCTCGTCTGATAGAGAAAGCGACTGATTCTTTGCAGGACTAACTATATGCCTGCCTATGTATTTACTTATTCAATAAATCGTTGATACAAGAGGAAAAGACTTATTTCTAGCTTTAATACAGCGTTTCCGAAGTTTATAATTCACGCCAAAAAATTTTCTGGGTATCAGGAGAACAGGAAAACCGAAGAGGTATTCCGAGACCTGGTGCCTGATAGGGTGCATGCGTTCCACCCTGTTTATTTATTCCTAGTATAAAAGAGAGAGCAACTGATGCATTGCAGGACTGACTGCATGCATGCTTGTGTCTTTGATCGTTCAATCATGCTTCAAACCGAAAGTGGTAATGCAGAGCTCTAGAATGCCGGCCCTGAAAATTGAAAGTTTGCCGAAAAGTCGAGATTTGTATCAGGAGAACAGGAAACCCGAGGAGGTGTTCCGAAACTTGGTGCCTCATCATGTGCATGCATTCAATCCTTCATAATTATTCCTCGTCTGATAGAGAAAGCGACTGATTCTTTGCAGGACTAACTATATGCCTGCCTATGTATTTACTTATTCAATAAATCGTTGATACAAGAGAAAAAGACTTATTTCTAGCTTTAATACAGCGTTTCCGAAGTTTATAATTCACGCCAAAAAATTTTCTGGGTATCAGGAGAACAGGAAAACCGAGGAGGTATTCCGAGACCTGGTGCCTGATAGGGTGCATGCGTTCCACCCTGTTTATTTATTCCTAGTATAAAAGAGAGAGCAACTGATGCATTGCAGGACTGACTGCATGCATGCTTGTGTCTTTGATCGTTCAATCATGCTTCAAACCGAAAGTGGTAATGCAGAGCTCTAGAATGCCGGCCCTGAAAACTGAAAGTTTGCCGAAAAGTCGAGATTTGTATCAGGAGAACAGGAAACCCGAGGAGGTGTTCCGAAACTTGGTGCCTCATCATGTGCATGCATTCAATCCTTCATAATTATTCCTCGTCTGATAGAGAAAGCGACTGATTCTTTGCAGGACTAACTATATGCCTGCCTATGTATTTACTTATTCAATAAATCGTTGATACAAGAGGAAAAGACTTATTTCTAGCTTTAATACAGCGTTTCCGAAGTTTATAATTCACGCCAAAAAATTTTCTGGGTATCAGGAGAACAGGAAAACCGAAGAGGTATTCCGAGACCTGGTGCCTGATAGGGTGCATGCGTTCCACCCTGTTTATTTATTCCTAGTATAAAAGAGAGAGCAACTGATGCATTGCAGGACTGACTGCATGCATGCTTGTGTCTTTGATCGTTCAATCATGCTTCAAACCGAAAGTGGTAATGCAGAGCTCTAGAATGCCGGCCCTGAAAATTGAAAGTTTGCCGAAAAGTCGAGATTTGTATCAGGAGAACAGGAAACCCGAGGAGGTGGTCCGAAACTTGGTGCCTCATCATGTGCATGCATTCAATCCTTCATAATTATTCCTCGTCTGATAGAGAAAGCGACTGATTCTTTGCAGGACTAACTATATGCCTGCCTATGTATTTACTTATTCAATAAATCGTTGATACAAGAGAAAAAGACTTATTTCTAGCTTTAATACAGCGTTTCCGAAGTTTATAATTCACGCCAAAAAATTTTCTGGGTATCAGGAGAACAGGAAAACCGAAGAGGTATTCCGAGACCTGGTGCCTGATAGGGTGCATGCGTTCCACCCTGTTTATTTATTTCTAGTATGAAAGAGAGAGCAACTGATGCATTGCAGGACTGACTGCATGCATGCTTGTGTCTTTGATCGTTCAATCATGCTTCAAACCGAAAGTGGTAATGCAGAGCTCTAGAATGCCGGCCCTGAAAATTGAAAGTTTGCCGAAAAGTCGAGATTTGTATCAGGAGAACAGGAAACCCGAGGAGGTGGTCCGAAACTTGGTGCCTCATCATGTGCATGCATTCAATCCTTCATAATTATTCCTCGTCTGATAGAGAAAGCGACTGATTCTTTGCAGGACTAACTATATGCCTGCCTATGTATTTACTTATTCAATAAATCGTTGATACAAGAGAAAAAGACTTATTTCTAGCTTTAATACAGCGTTTCCGAAGTTTATAATTCACGCCAAAAAATTTTCTGGGTATCAGGAGAACAGGAAAACCGAGGAGGTATTCCGAGACCTGGTGCCTGATAGGGTGCATGCGTTCCACCCTGTTTATTTATTCCTAGTATAAAAGAGAGAGCAACTGATGCATTGCAGGACTGACTGCATGCATGCTTGTGTCTTTGATCGTTCAATCATGCTTCAAACCGAAAGTGGTAATGCAGAGCTCTAGAATGCCGGCCCTGAAAATTGAAAGTTTGCCGAAAAGTCGAGATTTGTATCAGGAGAACAGGAAACCCGAGGAGGTGGTCCGAAACTTGGTGCCTCATCATGTGCATGCATTCAATCCTTCATAATTATTCCTCGTCTGATAGAGAAAGCGACTGATTCTTTGCAGGACTAACTACATGCCTGCCTATGTATTTACTTATTCAATAAATCGTTGATACAAGAGGAAAAGACTCATTTCTGGCTTTAATACAGCGTTTCCGAAGTTTATAATTCACGCCAAAAAATTTTCTGGGTATCAGGAGAACAGAAAAACCGAGGAGTTATTCCGAGACCTGGTGCCTGATAGGGTGCATGCGTTCCACCCTGTTTATTTATTCCTAGTATAAAAGAGAGAGCAACTGATGCATTGCAGGACTGACTGCATGCATGCTTGTGTCTTTGATCGTTCAATCATGCTTCAAACCGAAAGTGGTAATGCAGAGCTCTAGAATGCCGGCCCTGAAAATTGAAAGTTTGCCGAAAAGTCGAGATTTGTATCAGGAGAACAGGAAACCCGAGGAGGTGGTCCGAAACTTGGTGCCTCATCATGTGCATGCATTCAATCCTTCATAATTATTCCTCGTCTGATAGAGAAAGCGACTGATTCTTTGCAGGACTAACTATATGCCTGCCTATGTATTTACTTATTCAATAAATCGTTGATACAAGAGGAAAAGACTTATTTCTGGCTTTAATACAGCGTTTCCGAAGTTTATAATTCACGCCAAAAAATTTTCTGGGTATCAGGAGAACAGGAAAACCGAGGAGGTATTCCGAGACCTGGTGCCTGATAGGGTGCATGCGTTCCACCCTGTTTATTTATTCCTAGTATAAAAGAGAGAGCAACTGATGCATTGCAGGACTGACTGCATGCATGCTTGTGTCTTTGATCGTTCAATCATGCTTCAAACCGAAAGTGGTAATGCAGAGCTCTAGAATGCCGGCCCTGAAAATTGAAAGTTTGCCGAAAAGTCGAGATTTGTATCAGGAGAACAGGAAACCCGAGGAGGTGGTCCGAAACTTGGTGCCTCATCATGTGCATGCATTCAATCCTTCATAATTATTCCTCGTCTGATAGAGAAAGCGACTGATTCTTTGCAGGACTAACTATATGCCTGCCTATGTATTTACTTATTCAATAAATCGTTGATACAAGAGGAAAAGACTTATTTCTAGCTTTAATACAGCGTTTCCGAAGTTTAAAATTCACGCCAAAAAATTTTCTGGGTATCAGGAGAACAGGAAAACCGAGGAGGTATTCCGAGACCTGGTGCCTGATAGGGTGCATGCGTTCCACCCTGTTTATTTATTCCTAGTATAAAAGAGAGAGCAACTGATGCATTGCAGGACTGACTGCATGCATGCTTGTGTCTTTGATCGTTCAATCATGCTTCAAACCGAAAGTGGTAATGCAGAGCTCTAGAATGCCGGCCCTGAAAATTGAAAGTTTGCCGAAAAGTCGAGATTTGTATCAGGAGAACAGGAAACCCGAGGAGGTGGTCCGAAACTTGGTACCTCATCATGTGCATGCATTCAATCCTTCATAATTATTCCTCGTCTGATAGAGAAAGCGACTGATTCTTTGCAGGACTAACTATATGCCTGCCTATGTATTAACTTATTCAATAAATCGTTGATACAAGAGGAAAAGACTTATTTCTGGCTTTAATACAGCGTTTCCGAAGTTTATAATTCGCGCCAAAAAATTTTCTGGGTATCAGGAGAACAGGAAAACCGAAGAGGTATTCCGAGACCTGGTGCCTGATAGGGTGCATGCGTTCCACCCTGTTTATTTATTCCTAGTATAAAAGAGAGAGCAACTGATGCATTGCAGGACTGACTGCATGCATGCTTGTGTCTTTGATCGTTCAATCATGCTTCAAACCGAAAGTGGTAATGCAGAGCTCTAGAATGCCGGCCCTGAAAATTGAAAGTTTGCCGAAAAGTCGAGATTTGTATCAGGAGAACAGGAAACCCGAGGAGGTGGTCCGAAACTTGGTGCCTCATCATGTGCATGCATTCAATCCTTCATAATTATTCCTCGTCTGATAGAGAAAGCGACTGATTCTTTGCAGGACTAACTATATGCCTGCCTATGTATTTACTTATTCAATAAATCGTTGATACAAGAGGAAAAGACTTATTTCTGGCTTTAATACAGCGTTTCCGAAGTTTAAAATTCACGCCAAAAAATTTTCTGGGTATCAGGAGAACAGGAAAACCGAGGAGGTATTCCGAGACCTGGTGCCTGATAGGGTGCATGCGTTCCACCCTGTTTATTTATTCCTAGTATAAAAGAGAGAGCAACTGATGCATTGCAGGACTGACTGCATGCATGCTTGTGTCTTTGATCGTTCAATCATGCTTCAAACCGAAAGTGGTAATGCAGAGCTCTAGAATGCCGGCCCTGAAAATTGAAAGTTTGCCGAAAAGTCGAGATTTGTATCAGGAGAACAGGAAACCCGAGGAGGTGGTCCGAAACTTGGTGCCTCATCATGTGCATGCATTCAATCCTATGTATTTATCTTCAGTTTAATAGGGAGAGCAACTGGTTTCTTGCAGGACTAATCATATGCATCGTTTTTTGAAGTATACAATCAAGAGTTATAGCAGACAAAAATTTATTCATTATTTTATTGTTACAAATGTGTAAGCCATAATTTACGCTTATAAATTGAAAATCCATAAGTACAAAAAATATAGTTTTGCTATTTGACGCCGTTCACCTATTAAAATAAGAAAATTTTCAAGCTAGAGGGTCATCATTTCAATGTCCTCGAAGGCGGATATTCTAGAATGCAGGAGTGTGCAGGAAATTTGATGGCTGTCACCTTTAGAAGTTGATTCAAAATGCCATAGCTGAATAATATAATTAATATTGATATTAGCTATCATTCATCACGTGTTCAGCAGTTTTGTTTTAATTTTCAAGCGCGTTTGTCATTCATCGAATCACTATTCTTTCGATTGAGAATCTTTTCTTCGTTTTTGTTTCGAATTGTATAAAAAATATAAAGATTTTCAGACATAATTTTTTTATACTCTTCTTCATAAAATAGAAGACAACGAATACTTCGTTGATCTCCTTTGTCAGTTGATATCTAGAATCATAAATAATTTAAAGACTTAGGCAAAGTATGTCGGTGGGACAACAAGGTCTTGCAGCACAGCTAGCTGCATCTCAGTGAAACGCTGCTGGTGACCCGTCTCACCTGCCCAGCCATCGTAGTGTGTTCGTTTGAAATCACCTAATGTCTTCCGAATTGTTGCCTGTAATTGACACATCAGATGCTTCATTGATTCCACCTTGCAAGAAGTATTGATTCATTATTGCATGCGCTGAATACTCACAGGAATGGGTTGCGGGTCGTTCAGATGAGGTCCAAGTTCTTCAAAGATAGGCGGTAGAAACATTGGTACATCATAAGGGTGTGCGTTGATAAATGCGCAGAGTCCTAGAACTCCTGCATGGCGAATGCGTATTATTGCAGCTTCAGCGCTTTTATCATGTGTTACAGTTTCCGCAACAATCGGTTGTTTTTTCTTCTTCCTAAGCCTTGTTTTGGCTTTTATTTTAAGTTCTCGCTACCGTTGAAAAAAACGCAATTTATTTTATATCCTGCATATTGATATCAGAGGTATGCACTCGTACAAAGTCAAACTTACCAGTAGCGCCTCTTGATCTGGAATAAATGTACAGTGAAGTAATCCACCGAGAACTTGACCAGCTTTTTCTCTGACCTCAAGTCGTTCGTCTTCTAGAAGCCTAAGAACTATTTTCCGCACCTGATCAATCCAGGAGGAGTTACTGAGTAAGATACTCATGTTGTGAAACACTAGAACTTGCAAAAATTCTAACCCAGTGGCTCTTGCCCACCAAGAAGTGTTTTTGGTAATTTGTTCAACAGCTTCCAGAGCTGTAGGAATGTGTTGTGGCAATGTAAACGCTTGAGCTAAAACAGCCAGTGTCCCAGTACACATTCTGCTCAATTCCTCATCTGCCTCACTATTTTCTAGTAGGCAAATAAGTGGGAAGAGCTGATAGTATGCAGGGAGCGCTCCATATTGAGATCGAACGATACTACCAATCAACCATTTACATAATGTCTTCAATAATCTCACAGCTCCTTCTCGTTCCTCAGTATTTGAATCTTTAGATGATCCATTGAGATTCACATCATTCACTAGAACGGATAATTCAGAAGACTCTGTTTTACCCCCGCATACACGGGGGGACTCTTGATTCAACCTTTGCAGCTTTGGCGTTACTTTGTTCATAAAGTCTGTTACTGGAATGCACGACCTTGTATCAGAACTTGGTGCAGAGAATTTCAGATCTGAATCAAAAATTGTGGCTAATACAGATCCAAGACGTTCTCGAACATTTTGAAAAGGATTGGCTAAAAGTCGATCCTCTAAACGGCGTAACAATCGATTCAGCAGCTCTGAAACTCTCCAAGACTGCTGGCCAAGCGCGCCTTGCAAGGCATACAATCTTCCACACTCCACAAACGATGCCTCAGATTCACTAAGTGGCGGTTCTTCCATGAGACACTCTAAGAGCCAGTGTTGTCTATTAGGATCTCGACTTTCCTGTGCAGTGGCAAAGCAGATTCCCCAATCCCCAACAGTTTCAACAGTCAGATTACTGAGTGCTGTTCTAATGATGGGTAAGAGAACTCCCCACATCGCAGATGTCATTGGAAATGTCCAGTGCTTTGCACCTCGGATTAAACCGGCAACTATTTCTGCAGCGCACCTCTGACTACTTTCATGTTTATCAGCAACTAGTTTTTTGAGGTGTGGTATGAAATGTTGCAGGTGTGTATCTCCGTGATTTCTGAATAGGCCTTTGAATAGGACAAAATGAAAACTGTTAAACTTGTCTTTCCCCTTCATTTCCTCCAGACTTAAATATCCTACAAGTTTTGAAATGTTGCATGGGTCGCTGAAGAAAATATCTACTTCCTTCTCTTGATCAGATAAAACTCTGATATTTGGGTCAAGAGATGGTTGTTCTGATGTTGGAGCATAGACCTCCAGCTCTTTTGGCCAACAATAATACCCTATCCATCGCTGGTGAATATATCTCGGCTCTTCCCACTGTTCTGAGGTTAAAGGCCGTGTTTCATAATTATATTGTAGCCATGCATTATCCAGTCTCTTTCCAGGACTCAATTTTTTAATGACTTCTTGACTCAAGCCAGCTGTGCTTTGCTCAAACCTTGATGGATTTATAGTCACCTTTAATCATAACGTTGCCTTAGTAATCGAAGGTAACTTTTTTTCGATTATTAGAAAATTAATAGAGTTTAAGATACCTTAAGATGTTTTCTTTTTTGTTGCTTGAGAATGAACACTGTGGTTCTGATGGCAATTTTTCTTTCCTCTAATGATTCGTGTATCAGGGAACTTAAGAAGTAGCGCACTATTTTTGGTGGGTATATATGATCTGGGTGAACCAAATCCCTTATGAAACTCATGGCCATCAATCGCTGTCTCCAATGAAGATTTCGCTCCACTATAGCTTCCAACAACTTGTTTAATAAATCATTGTAGTACTCTAAATTTTTTGCTCCGACACTTTTCAAAGTTTCTATACCCTTTTCTATTTCAGATTGGGTAGGTTGTGCAAAACTAGGTTTTGGACAATTATCCCACAAATGCATGGCTGCTTCTATGCATCTCGATGGTACTTCAATTTCAATAGAAATGGTTGGAAAAAGCTTGTGAACGGTATCAACCAACCTTTCTTTTAAACGTATTACTGAAAGTTTCTCAGATGGCTTGGATAAAACTAATGCTGGCCAGAGTGTGTTCAGTAACATCCAATCACGCTTTGTAACCATTGGAGCTTGCTTCAGACCTAGTAAGACATACAAAGCACCCTGTAACAAAAGAGTTGAATTTATCAAGGTTGAGCTTTATTCAAAAATTGGAGCAGCAGTAAGAAAATGTTAAGCTGCTTACTTTAAATGCGTCGTGATGTTCTTCGCTATCTTTAGACAAGATTTCAACCAATTGAGGAACCAACAAAGCATAAGAATAAGAAAAGCACTGCATAGCAGAAAACAGCCTAGTTTGTGCTTTAGATCGTACTTCACTGTATCTACTGGTTGAAAGTTTAAGTAGTTCTAATAGCATTAACTTGTGTGTCTCTGTAAGACAAACCACACGTTCTAATAGGCGTATTTCGTGTTGCATTGCTGCACGTTGTACCATAAGAGTCCGCATATGCCTTTGTTTCCCCTTCAACTTATCCTCTGTAACTTGTTTGCAAAGCATGAAGTTTTTACGTCTAACCTCATGATCCTCACCCACACGTAATCTTCCCAATAGCAGACTCCCCCAGATCTAGAAATTAAAAATATTAGCGATGCATGTCAAAAGTATTGATATATAGCGAGAAACGTCAGGCTAATTGCGATTTCGGAAAACACTAAACAACCACAAAAATGCTATTTCTGACTGTAGACATATGACAAGTTTATTCTCTATTTTTTATTTTCATACCTCAATGACGACAGATAGACTTTTTATATCATCTTCAGCCTCGCTCAAGATGTGAGCTTGTAAATGAGACATCATCCGTGCAAGATATTGTCTGACATTACTTCCATCGGGCATTAGTATTTCTCCTGTAACTCCTATCGTTGGTGTAAATGATGTCGACCCTAAAGATGACCCCAGCGGCTCAATGTGAGGTTCCGACCAAATTGGCAAAAAGGTTTCACAGCCCACAAGAATGGCGTTCATTATGTTAAGATTTGTCAACAATTCGTCCCTATCAACAAATATATAATCGATCTATGAAACCTAAATGATCCACCAAATTACATCCGTATTATAGAATCATCTTACCTTGAGAATGAATTTCTATCTGCAATAAACTGTTCTATCTTCTCTACAACTGGTGGAAAATATTGTGTAAAGATTCTCTTCATGACTGCAATTTCTTTCACTCCAGGCACATACCACTTCACATTTAGATCTTTGTTATCTACAGCTTGACCCCAATCTCTGATCGGCAAATATGTAGGATCATTGAAATCTCCAACCGATGATCTAAACTCTAGAGGTGTTACTGTTGATAGAGATAGAAGAAGTATCTTCAATAAACGACTTGCAATTTGATTTCCTTCTTTCGATTTAAGATACAATATCTTGTCGAGAATTTCCATTAAAGTGTCAATGTATGGTAAGAGATGATTTCCTTTTGTATCAACAGTTTCGGCCAATAGTAACATGCTGTACAAAAGCTGATTATCTAAATTTTCTTCCTTAGCCACATCGTCGCCTTCTCCTATTGCTTCCATTATGTTACGAGCCAAAGGTGGAAGCAGTACTCGCAAGGTTTGCTGTCCATTGATTCTAGAAAACGATCGACAAAGCACAGCTGCTAACCGCCCGGCAACTTGTGTTTCCAGGATACGCTCAGTCGCTAATGTTCGCAGCTTGTGTAATGCGCATTCAAAAATAGCATCACTCGTTTCACCAAGTAAAGAAGTGCAGACTGCAGCTAATGCATTTTCAAACAATGATTCCAACTTGCTTTTTCCATCACCTCCACTGTTTTCTAATCTCACGAACTCTAGAGAACTTGAGTCTATAAGGTTAAAAACTTTGTCTATGAATTGTAAAACAAAATCTTCAAAACGGGATGTTGCTTCACAGATTAATCTCTCATCTTCTTCAATTGGGATCTGAGTTCTGGATGAATCTACTAGTGGAACCAATCCGGCAAATACAGATATCAATCGGAAAGTTACAAAACATTTTCTTGCATCATTGGGATCTATTCCAGGTAGAGCCGAGAAGAGAAGAGGTAATACATGAGTTGGCCCTTCCACGTACTCGTAACCTAGAGTCACGAGAAAATATAGAATTATATCACAATAACTGTAACTGCAGTAATCTCAATACATCAGTGAAATAGAAATTGACCTGTATTATAATTCCTGGAGCCTTGGACCATAGGCCTAGCGACTGCTACAATACAATTCATGGATGCTGTCAACTTGTGGGGTTCTGTTACGGAATCTAATACAGAATATAGTCGCTCTAAAACATCTGGAATTATTAAATTAGGCCTCATAGTGGCTAAATGTTGCAAAGCCTGTCCAGCGTCCATTCCGCCCATTCTTCCAAACATAGCTGCCATTGCAACTGGCTTTATACTCTTTACAAAATTATCAACATCATCATCAGTTAATTTGAATGCTGTAGGCACAGGCTGTTCCCACGTCTGTTTGCCGTAGCGTTCTCTGCAAATTATTTATTTAATTGATTATAACATGATATTAATGATCTGATTAACAATTAGATGGTAGATACTAATGGTTCTTACTTGTGAAGACGTAAAATAAAATAAAAAGGAAGCTTATTGAGCAACTTCCGTAGTTTAGACAGCCATTGACCATAATTAGCCGGATGAAAGTAGCTTTCGACAGTTTTCAAAAATTTATTCAGGTACTCCTGTGCGCTTGATCCGTTACCCTACAATTCATGATACAAATGAATACTTGATGGGGTAGAGATTGCTTCGAGATTATCAGAAGACTTTGAAAGCTCTTTGACATATTGTTCATGCTATTGCATGAGACACACAGTAATTAATAGCCATAATAGAGCGATTAAGAAGACTGTTATCATGCTGTCCAAATAATTGACCAAAGTAAGAAATGACAAACCAGAACTGAGACAATCCATAAAGCAATCGATGATGTATCAATCTTGTGATGTTTACTGCTCTGCATATGTTTGTAGGTGACTGGTAGACTTAAACATCTTAAAAATCTGGTAAACATGAGGGGAATGTGTGGCTCCCAATTGATATATCCAATGTTGTGAGATGCTAGCCGTGACATGAGCCACATCATTTCATCTTCCCATTTAGGAGCATTATGACAAACTTCCCAGAGACTCATAAATTCATCGAACCACAACTGATGACCTAGGGAATGATGCTCCGGGGATAATGTGAGTGGTAAAAACCATTCCAAGGTTTCCAGGGTGGAGGACATTGTTGCATGATCCAAAGGACAGAGACCTGGTCTAAGTTCATCCAAAATTTCCTGTGTCGCCGTTATGGGAAAGTACACTTTAGCTGCATGAACTAATGCATCGAGTGTTGATTCAAGATTTGAGAAATATCTGTACATTCCAAGCGCCATTTCTCCAGTGGCCACTATGCGATAGGTCAGTTGGTAAAGCGGTTCCCATGGCAGTTCTAGCTCCTCCGGAGATATTAATTCCTTTTTTCTAGTGAATAGAAATTAGAAAAGACATGTGTAAGCTAATTGCTAGCTAATTCTATAAAGTATAATTATTGCTATAAAGTATAATTATTGCTTATTGCTGTACTTGTGCTATAAATTTTTAGAGAAAAGCTTATTCCCATTGGAGATAGTAAGAATGTAAACAAGGTGCATGATTTTTATCACATACTTCAGCAGTATTATCAGTGTGGCTCCAAACTCATGAACTAAGTGTGGCTCCAAATTTGGAATAGTAATCATTTCGTACATCAGTTTCACAAATATGATATGGTCTTCCTTTGAAAATTTCATCCCATATAGCTTTATGTACCTATAAAATGAGAAGAATAATAATTCATAAGAGTAGTTTCTAATGATTTTATAGAAATGAACAGAGATCTAATAACTACAAATCTTTGTTGAATGTCTTACTTGCATAATCTGACGGTCCACACACTGCATGCTGGACGAATCTCACGTAGTAGTACTGCGCGACCAAGGTTGGCTTTGATCTCTGCCAACCAAAGTTGAGACTCATCATCGATCTCATCAGCGTAAGGTAAAAGCTTATTACAGAATATTTCCTTTTGAGTTTTAAACCCCAAACTTTCAACAGATGACACATCAGTTAAATCATCCATGAAATCATTGTCCATTGTGTCCTCGTCCATTTCTAATAGATATTGTATTTTCCAGACGTTTTAGTATGTGCCAGTTCAACTCAAACTTTTACTTATGACTTATCCTTAAGGCACTCACTACTGCTCTGCCTCATACGTCATTTAAACAGCAACGTCTGCAACAACAACTAGCTTATTTTCTACCATTCATTTTCCTCAAGTCATGTTTTGGATAGCAGAACAACCTTTATTCAGCTTGGACATAAGCCCCTCCACGTGCATTCATCATTATAATACAGCAAATAAAGAAATAGGGATTGAAGAGATTCTATTGGCTGACAAAAGTGTCAATCTACTAGAGAGAACAAGCAGATTAACTGATTGACTAACTAGATGACATTTCAGCGAATTGGCAGACGCGAATGGATATGCAACGCGGCATGGATTACTCCTGAATCGCTACATTTTATGAATGCATAGTGTGAGAAGCTGCAGTATTTGAAATGTTTATACACTGTATTATACATATGTAGTGCATACATGCATACTGTAGTGTGTGCAAAAGACTACAGAACCGATGAGGTTGATTAGAATATTTTGAACCAAGTTCACCTATTCTTCGTCTTGTCACATCGCTGCTGTAATCTTCCATTTGTATTTTAAAAGATAGTGTTTCTACAGAACATGTTTCGAAAGCGGCTAACGCATCCCAAGAATCTAACCTAAATTGTTCACTGCTCTGTGAGAAGTATCCCTCAACGTGTAGCAGTGTGGTATTCATCAAGTACAGGCAGATATTACGGTGTCAATACACCAAACCGAACGAATTATGAACAAAACAGCAAGACAGGTGTTGCGACTCTGTGCCGCAACTCGTAACCTTGGAAAATTTCCAGGACACATAGGTTCGACGTACTATTTTAAAATCCCTTTGCGTTCGTATTCTTCCATCCCTAAAGGTACTAGAAATAAACTTATATCTATGTAATTTTGGCTGTGTGATCTAACATCACGCGCATGCAGCTTAGCATCAGTCCAACACATACTTCACTTTATATAGCACATGTAATTGCTTATTATTTCAGACGATGGGCTTCCCACATTGACAGAAGCTACAGATCGAAAGAACGATGTTATCTTCAAAAGTTTGAGCAGCGCAAATACAATACCAGACATACTTGATGTGGTGAAAAAATATCGTTCAATGTTGAGCCATCAGCACTCAAAAATAGCTATGAAGAAACTTGTTCATCTACAGTATGCAACACACAAAGACACCGACCAATTTATTGTTAATAATCCGGGTTTCTTAATACTTTGCGAAGCAGTGATCAGTGATATTAAATCATTAGATGCAAATGATGCTGTAGATATGTTAAGACTTGTTACCAGTTGCAAGGTACCATCAACCAGCGTATTATCGCAATCTCTACTCCAGGTCATTCGTCAGTCTATAAGCCACTTGAAATTTCGTCAATTAGTTGATCTGCATTTCCTGTTAAAGGATCTTGATTATTCACCATTGACAAAAGCACTGAGAATAGCTGTACCAAATATGTGTGAAATTCAGCTTAGTAACAAAATGTTAGATATGGAAGATGATTCAGATTTAACAACTGCACTAGCGTTTTTAGCTACCAGTTCAAAGAATATGAAATTGTTAGAAGTGGTAATCAATACCCTCTGCAGCAAAGGCCAAGATATGAATTCTTTCATCGCCCGTAGAATCTTTCGATATTTATGCATTTGTGAACACTTAACACCTGGATATGAAGAGTTATTGTTCAACGTACAGCAGGTTATCATAAAAAATATGCACCAAATGAGTAGCTCAACTACTTCAGATTTAATCTTGAAACTTACCATCAAAATTACTGAAAAAGGACATAAAGAGTTTTATAACGAGGAATTTGTTGATGCTTGTGCAGAGCATATTATTTCTACAGATGCTGGATTAAAACAGGGTGTTGCAATGCTAAGCAAATTACGGCGGATAGGTCATACGCAAATTCGATTGATTGATTACGTTGCTGCCAAATGCTTTGAGAACCCTTCCATATTGACTAACTCTGGTCACAATTGTTACATGAATTTGATAATAGCTTTAGCCATGGCTGACTATAAACCAATATTTTGGGAAATCATACATGAGATAATATTGAAGAATATAGCCAAGAATGAATATCCAGATATACGATTAATGTTGAATTTAGCAACCAGTTTGGCAGTGTTTGATTCTTTCAACAAAGATCTTACAAAAAGAGTGTTCAATACGGGCTTTCTGAAACACATACTGACTAAAATAGATGTAAAGAATACTTACTGGAACTTATTACTATTTTACCAAGCTGTAAAACTCTTCTCTCCTACCTATACCGGGCCTTGGCCATCTGAACAAATAATACAGACTGCAATTGAACTTAATGGATTGAATCAATCTAAAGCCAATTTACTACCTGCCTTAGTACAAGCCATGGGTGGCTCACAGTATATTCTGTCCAATCTTAAGACAAAGCTAGGACATCACATTGGTGAGACAGTTTTAGATACTTTAATTTATGCATATCATCATTATCGAGTTGGTCGAACTTTACGAAATCTTTTACTTGCATTTCAGATCATGTCATCATTATGAGGAAAGGTGGATATCCAGTAGCTGTGAATACATCGGAAATAAGTGAACCAAACATCACCCCATACATAGAAGATCTTCAACTCCCCGTTGACAGTCAAGTGTAGGAATAGAATTTTAACAAGTTCTCTTATGAATAATCTAGAATTTTTTGTTGAATATTCGATTGAAATATCTTACTTTCAGTATCATTGTCATCAATTTGCCGGACGATGCATATTCCACTAATTCTCGCCGTCTAAAAGGAGATTGGGCCTTACTACTGAAAACATTAGAAACTCTTACTGGATACACCGTTATCTCGATAAGTTCGAAGATGTGGAATGGACTAATGGATCGTGAGAAAATTCCATATCTGATGCAAGCCATCAGACTAAAGTTTGATAGTATTTCAGCATTTGCAAATGTGTGAAATTTAGTAGTGTCACTAATAATGGATACATAAAATTGCGAGGACTAATGGTGCTGCTGATTATAATATAGATTGTATTGCAGACCATTGTCTTTATGTATATATAAACATGTATGAAAATGAGATGCTGTGTCTGAAATCATTTAATTGAAAAACCAGTTGTCCAGTCTTTGTACGTAGAACATGAGAAATTATATGAAATTCAAATCAGGGAGAGTAGTGCAAATCTTCCGCAAAATGACCACTACGTATTAGTAGATAAACAAAGACGTAATGGTCAGATTAGAAGTGCGGGGGATGGAAAAAGTTTATGGTACAGATATTCCAGGAATGGATGTCGATGTATAACAGTTTATTATATCAAAATATATAATATATTAACAGGAAATATAATTGTCATTCAATTGCTAGTTGACAAGTATGTCAAACAATTCAAATAGCATGAAGTAATTCATATTTTTAAAAAGCGTACAAGCCAGGTGTCACGATCATCTTCATTGTAAAATACAACTATCTATTTGTCTGTAAATAACGGCCAAACTGAAGAGGATATTAGCATTGTAATAAAGTGAGATCTGTATAACTCGATGTTAATAATTTCCTAATATCATCATTCGTAATAGTACCTTTTTTGGGCAAACTCAAACGCTCTAATTCATTGGTCAGTTAAAAAAGGCAAACTATTGTTAAAAATTCATAAATAAATATAATAGGAAAAGGATTGGCTGTGTCTTAGACGCAGTAATAAAAGCTGCCTACAGATATATAGAAATCTTCTGGAGCACCGGGTAGCACCATTTTTGTCTTGCAAGATCCCAGCAAAGTATGACAGCATGAGGTGGCATCATTGATTCAGCCCAAACAGTTTCAAGGCATTAAATGCAGTAGCAAGAGCCACTTCGTCAGGTGATTTCCGCATGAAAGCTGCCACCATTTCTACTATTGCTGGCAAAGCACATGGTTCATTGCGTTGAAAAGTGCAATATCTATGTAAAAAGGTCATGGAACGTTCCGTCAAAGCATCTTTGACATGTGGAGGTAATTTGCTTGCTCTTGTATTAGGATACATGAATGGAGCATCAGTTTCTACCAGGATTCTATCTAAAGGAGCTTGACCACCTTCCAAAAGTTGACGGACCCCACTATCGGATTTGTCTTTGCAGAGGTATCCTGTTATTCCAATGTAAAATCCTTGATCTAAATACAGTTGTGCTTCTTCCGCAGTTCCTGTGAAACAATGTAGCAGAACCGGGGGTAGCCGGTTGGGATAATGGCTGAGGACTTTCAAAACATCAGTTTGAGCAGCTCGTTCATGTATTATTAAAGGTTTATTTAGTTGGCAAGCAAGTTCAACTTGTTTATGAAATACGTTTCTTTGGGTTTCAGGATCAGAAAAGTCACGATTGTAATCCAACCCACATTCTCCAATAGCTACACATTCTGGACTACTAGCAATACTCTCAAGCTCCTGGAGAGTCTCGGAATCTTCCCAAGATTTTGCATCATGAGGGTGAACACCTGCAGTTGAGTATAACGTGCCAGGGTATATTCTGGTCAGTCGTAGAGCTTCTTTACTCGATCTGATGCTGGCTCCTGTGACCATAATTTTTTTCACACCTGCATCCTTCGCCCTCTGAATAACGCTGTCTAGGTCACGGCTATACTTTTTATTTGTTAGGTTTGCACCGACATCCACGAGTATGTAATTCTCGTAGAACTGAGTCATCGCTCCAGACGATTCTTTCTGCTCTGTACAAGATCCGCTCGCATTATCTGCCATGCTATCCTTTGTGAGCACTTAGGGTTAGATAAATTTTTAAACTGAGGAGTTTTATCGCATATAATTAAACTTGGAGTATATATGTAGTAGAAGTTACGGCTTACAGATATTATTTAAATTACTTTAAAACAACATACGACAATGCGGAATTATTGATGCACGATATGGCCTTCGAGCTTCATTTATAACCAACGTATGTCCGATGTCGTATGTGAACAACCTCTTACATTTACTTGCTTTGATTCAGAAGGATAGTCTTCAATGAACGAAAGAGTCAGTGGCCGTACGAATTCCTGGTAATGACTGGTGGAAGAACTAGATTCTCAATACAGACCAATCACAGTCAACTATTCGGCGGATTAACATGCGTTCGTGTGAAATCACATTGAATATACGTCTCTGTATTGAATGAATTCATTGTGTGAATCACGCACCGTACGCTTGCGCGACGACTATTTTTATTTTTTGGCCATTCAGATGATAGACCCCTTGACCAAAAGGCCCTTAACAAGAGTCAACAAATAGTATCAATTGAGAAACAGGCTTTTATTTTTAAGTAATTGATGTTGTCGTAAAAACGACGTATTTATTCTAATTTACGATCAAGTCACCGGCGAGATAATAAAAAAAATATCACCCAATACCAATTCATTATTCCTTTCTCCTCTGTACAAAATCTATTGATGGTATATGTATAATCTGTCCATGAAAAGTAAAAGTCTGACGGTTATTTGATTCCTTTATTCAAATATAATATTGAGACAAACACTCAACTGTATGTAGTACGTAATTCTTCTACGTAGCTTCCTTCATTACATCTTTTTTTTGACCTTTATAAGATTAGGGTCAACCCCCTGCTTGAGATTATTCCATAAGTCAAAAAATTTATTCACTTGAATAATTCTGTCACTAATTGTAAAATTATAAGAAACGTTAGTAATATATTCAGAATGCATGTTGAAACCAGCTACAAAAATAGCATGAATGTGGTTTATTTGGCTTCACTGGTTGTCGTAGCAACCACACAGCATATATATTTCAGATCATTGTGGCACAGACTGTGGCCTGTGACAATTCATTTGTTGTGATCTAGGTTCCCACAGGATCCTATCAACTGATTTCTAATTATGAATAATCTTCATCAGCTGAAAATAATAGTCGTTGGACCAGTCGGAGTGAGCCCTGTTAAAATAACACACATGGACCGATTAAGGTTTTGAAAATGTTTAATTTCTGTGCTTAAATATTATACTCAATTTTTTACAGAGTGGTAAGACTACCATATCAAATTTTCTGGCAGATGCAAGCGACATTCCTTTGGATTATAGACCGACTAAGGGTGTCAGAATTCTAGAGTTTGAGACACAGAACATAAATGTCAAGAATAAATTCATGAAGGCCGATGTAGAATTGTGGGACTGCAGCGGCGATCATAAGTAAGTTGATAGTACAAATAGGACAAATTTCCATATAATGCAAAGCTCTTTACATCCCTTAGATTCAAGACTTGCTGGCCAGCTATAAGAAATGGTGTCAACGGTGTCATATTTGTACATAATGCTAAATCACATGATTATCTTCATGAACTGGACCAATTGTACGATTATTTTGTCAATCAAACCAAGCTCGGTCCAACAAATTGTGTAATATTTTGTTACAACAATGAAAACTTAGTCATAACTCCAGGAAAAATGTGTAAGAAAAAATGATGGGTATTTTGCAAATGTCGACTTTCTGCACTGTAGCCATAAACCAATAATGATTTTCGATTTTATAGCATCAAAACTCGCTCGTGTATCACAAGTGAGCTGCAATGTAGAAGAGGGTGCAAATAAATTGAAAGTCGATTTTCAATCATTTTTGGGAACACTGATGAGCAATTTGCAGGAGCACACAGATCAAGAAGAAATTAGCATTATACGAGACAACATACTCTTTACCACGTAAACTTCCTTAGTACGTAATGGAAAGTAAGACACTTCCCTATTCTCCAAGGAGAATAATCAAATGCAAATCATCGATTTTAACACTTACAGCGTGACTGTAATTGCATTCTGCATTACCAAGATTTATACTAAATGATTCGTTCATGTTCACAATGGTGAAATATTATTCTATAATTCAATAGCCATTAGCATTGCCATCATCAACGATAGCAATATCGTTAAAGAACATCTGGGGGCATCTAAAAATAATGTGCTAGTATTAAAATATCTATTTATGGATAAATATGTCCAATTAACTTCATCCAGATAGATCTTGATTCAACTGTGATGTGATGAAATAATCTAAATAAACTAATGTATTTGGTTCACATAAAACTAGTTCCAGCTAAAGAAATAGCATCCCATGATGAATATTGCAAAATTTAATATTGCTATGCAGACTTCCAAT
Organism: Athalia rosae; assembly: GCF_917208135.1. Classification (NCBI taxonomy): domain Eukaryota; kingdom Metazoa; phylum Arthropoda; class Insecta; order Hymenoptera; family Athaliidae; genus Athalia; species Athalia rosae. Next base: position 10,942,506 of record NC_064026.1, read on the forward strand.
AGTTTCTGCAAACTTGTTAGTAAAAACAGAGATGAACTACGAACAAACTCGGAAAATTTCACGGAACCATCGTCATTCTTCACAACGAGAATCGTCTTCACAATAATGATTTAACACATCATTATATCCTCGGTATGATCCATACTAGCTTCTTCAGGATAAACCAAGCCATACAGTGCAGTTAAGGCTGTTTTGGCCGCCATTTTTTTGGCGTCCTTTTTATTCTTTGCTGTACAACATGAAAAAATCATGGTTGATTTAACCAACATCTACTATATATCTATTGAAGGCACATAGAGAGTGGAAAAATGTTATTCTAATGAGATCCTGGAGCAGAGCTTTCTAAGGACCACGGGCAGTAGATGAAAAGCAAAGCAATGATACAAATACATAAAGATAAAAGAGGAAAGCATATCGCTCCACGTGTAAATGAGTAGGCTCGATGCAAATAAAACCTGTTACTTTTTAAGCAAAAGATACCTCAATAGAGCTACGAAAAACATCCACAGAATAGTGAGATGAAACGGAAAAAAAATGCTACATGACTTTGCAACTGAGCCCAGAAAATTGAGCAACCATAGTGAATTCTATCGCCAAGTTAAACATATGATACAGCGCAGAAGACAGGTGTTATATGGAGCCTTGAAACTATGAGAACCTCTTTATAACAAGAGATTGCGAGAAACAGAGATAAAGACCAATTCATTTTATCCAGGAACAAGGCTCCCTAAGAAGTACAAGTAGAACAAAAGTGCACAAACAGTACATCGACTAACTCATGAATACAAACAAAACGGACGCAACATAAAATGATGTAGATATATTGTAAAATATAACTACAAATAGTAATAAAAAATTAGGATTGGAATCATGTATCCGAATCATTATCAGTTAGGGGCAAAGCAGAACTCATAGGCATGAAGGAAAAAGTCGAAAAAAGAAGGCAATAAAGAATAGGGTTATTGAGATTTGTTATTTACCTGTACCGTTGTAGTCAATTCCATCGATTTCTACAGCCAAGGTGAACATGGTGTTTGGCGGATTACCGACACGATTCACTTCAACATAGGCCAAACCAGGTTTCATTTGGTTGAGCAACATAACCGGATGAATGTTAATGGCATTTGGTGGTAAATCTTTCTGAATTGGCGCTTTTGGTTCCTTTTTAGCACGTCCAGGGGAAACGCCTGGTCTAGGAACTGGAACAACAGTCCCTTGATTTTGCCACTCTAAGAAAAGTTTATAGAGCGCAAAACTGGCTAGGGAACTCCATGGGACTTCATCTGGTTCGTCAGAAGCTTGTTCTGACGAGGGTACAGCGGTCACTTCAGAACCTTCCTCTTTAGCAGATACGCTCTGTGACAAATCTTCCTGTATTGCTGATTGTCCGTCCAATTCTGCATCAATGCGTGCCTTACTCGATGCTGTCGTCATTTTCTCAAGAAGCAAACATTTCAATGCATTTTCTGCTGCATTCTGACGCGCAAGTGGTTTGGACAATCCTTGACCGACATATGTCTTTCCATCGATCTATAATCCACGTTCATTTCAGTTCTCTTTGTTCCACTGGAGCTAGACTTACTAGTTATGATAAAAAACTTGAAATATAACTTACCTCAGCATGGACGACAAATAAGGAGTTAGGCATAGCAGCTTGTGATTCTGGAAAAGTGAATTGTACTCCAGTTTTCATTTCGTTCAAAACCATGATTGCATTCTTGGGCTGCAATGCTCTCCTGAGTCGTTGATTCATCCTCAGTCGCTTCAGCTTCTTATTCACCTTGTCTTAATTAACATTTAATATTAGACATAATAAGTTGGTTCAAAGGTCATGCGAGTGTTACTGAAGTATCGATCAGTAGTAATGTTCACATGAGCTGTTCATTTAAGCTACTACTCAACAAAGAAAACTTTGGAGTCTGTAGATAATCTGACAACTTTCAAATTTGCGCAGTGAATCTTCATCATGTTACATCTATATTTACGGGCCATGCACAAATTGTGAAAACAATTATGGATCATGTACTCACAACCAGGTACCCTGTTTCGTTTCCATTTCGGCTGTTCTTGATTCTCAACCTCGATGATCTCTTTTTCTTCCATCACCTTTGATTCAACATTGTTTGTAGGTGGTGTAGGGGATGTTACTTGAGGTGTAGCAGTAGCAGGGTTTGTGGCAGCAGGAACACTACTCACAGCTGGTACGAAAGCTGTTGTTTGCTTGAGAATTGGTTTTAAACGTGGTGCCTGTGTAGCCGGGGTGGTCTGTTGTAACGATTGTCCACCAGAATTCGAAGATTGCTGCAGAATGGGCGGAGTTTTTGGAACTGGCAGCAATCTGTTTTGTTGTTGAAGCTGTTGTAGCAATTGCGGACCATTGGATTTGAACTGTGATACATTTAGTGGAGGTACACTCTTGTAGGTCCCAAGCTGATTGGGCCCAGACATCTGAGTCGGTTGGAAATTTCCTTGTGTTTGATACTGTAAAGTATAGGGTGGGTCGCCACTACACAAGGAACCTCTGCGGTTGTGCTACCCCACCAAGGCCTAGCGTCACACACGCATTACACGCAATCTAACGCTGCCCCTATAGCTTACACCTGCCAAAATTCCTTCAAACCGTACTAGACTAGTTTTAATTCATAACTAAACCATGACCAGGTTTCAGAAAAGAACATGATCATTATTCATCTAGAAATACACAAATTTTGCATGTTCAAATATACTAAAATATTGGTCCCAATTAATATGGTAACTATATCTCGATTATATGATCTATGCAAGTACAATTGATAAATAATCATATGATTGAAATGTATAAGATAGAATGTTTTATGAAAAGCGTAAGAGCTGAAACAAATAAACGAGTTGGCTCATACCATTGAGAGAATTTAAAAATTGGTACAAGACCTTTTAATTATTTAGTCAGTATTTCAACAATGGGAGGCAAGGTTCAGTTTTACATGATAAAACAGTTGCAAAAATAGTGTATCACAAAGATGTTCACAATATAAGTTTAGAACGAATCCTAAGGAAGTGGCTAAGGATGCATTATGCTATGAAGGCAACTGGCGAGCCTGCCCCTGGCGGGGCGCACCTCCTCGGTATTGTTGTATAGCTACTTGGGCCTGCAGTGCAGGATAGGGGGACATGGGAACCACTAATTAGTACATGCAAATACAGACTGATTTTCGCACTTCAATTAAGACTGAGAACTGGAACACAGGAACGGTACTGTATTCTACTTAACTGAATTAATATTTGCCCACATGACGTGATGAAAGTTATTATAAAATAGAATTTAATCTCATCAACTTGATTTCAATTCTTCTGTTTGGCGGGAAAGTCAATTTTGGCTGAATATGCCTTATGTCTACAAACTGTTTGGAAGCTCACCTTTAGCGTGTGTGTCAAATCTACATGTAATAACAGGTTTTAATCTTATAAAGAACAGTAATGCACTGTAATCTAATACTTGTAATATCATGAGAATATACGACTATTTTTGATATCTAACATATTCTTGTACTCATGGAGCTAGTCTTCCCGCCTGATCAAACATGACATAGCTATGATTCGCTTTCCACAGAGATAGAAATCACTTTCAGATGTAAAAAGTTCTCACCGCTGTACTTTGAAATCCCGGTCCTGTATTCGAATTTCCAGATGGTCCTCTTGCTGTAATACAAACCGTTCATTATTTAGTATTGTACTTCAGTTGTATTCAAATTAATTTTAAGTTTAGATGACGTGCAGTCTGAAAATTACGTAAATTCAATTAGCGTCTAACTACAATCCGATTACTGCAGATAATGCTAAAGAAAAGAATGTTATTGATTGCAGCCATAGAATTCATTGATGAATTAGCGCTGAGTAGACATTAAGGATATTTTGTATGTAGATAAAATGATAATTCGTTTAACCCATTGGTGGAATTGAAGATACGATTTTTCGGACAGGATAGGAACTTACACAAATAGTACTTACCGGTAGAATAACTCTGACTATTTCTACTTCTGGTGTGCATCTTTGTGAAAGACTGTTCACAAATGTAAATAACAACACTGAACTATGCCCAGATTATCGTAAGCACTGGTGTGCGTAAGATTTTCGCAAACCAAGCGACGCCTCACTTTGACTATAATGGCGCCTGCTGGCTGATTGATGAAGACACAACAACGAACGAACCACTCACGACAACCTCACGAGAAACTTGTCACTGGATGCCGTCTGGTGTCGTTGCACGGAACACAGAACTGAGACAGCGTGTGGTACCGTTGGCTCTCGCGGAAGTCAAGTACCACGTACAAAAAGGTGATCTTGTACTTGATTCCTTACAATTACAAATGATAGGAATTCTGGACGGATAGTGAACGGCGATAAAATGATTGATCAACAATACTGATGATAAAATATTCATTCATTCATAATTCAAACACTTGTACAGTAATACAAATCGATTACGATTATATACGTAAGAATGAACGAGTAGTTATATGTAAATCACTAAACCCAACACGTCAACAATTTTGCAATGTATTCAAAATAATACATACACTAGTAACCAAAATGGATTGTAACACTTTTCATATAATACAAATAGTTCATTGGTTAAAAAAATGAATTGCATGTATGTACATTAATTAAAAATGATTGCGGTACTATCAACGGTATGTATAAATTGATGAACGTATTACATGGTATTCCAGTGTCTGAAATGTTGAATTGCTGTAAGTTACCTTTTGATTAAAAGATGAATTCCATCTCATTGCATGTCTCTGCTATCCACTGAAGTAGTAACATCATTTTTTCACTATCCTCATCCATACATTTGAGATCCTTTGTTCCTTCTTTCAAGCATGTGGATAAATGTTTCAAAATTTCCTGAAATGAGCCATTTTTCAATTGTGATCTTTGTATACTATTTAATTCGTGGTAGCTAGCTTTACTTTACCACTGTCCAATCATATCTCAAAAGCGCAGTGCATTCATCACTAAGAGCTTCAATGCTCAACAGTTTTTCTTGTAGTATCCTCCTTATCAGTCGTCCAAGGGCTAACCATACATTCGCATTCCCTGGTGAAGCTAGTAGCATGATATTTCTGGGGCTGAGAATTCTGGATAAAATTGATTCTTTATCCGAAAAATTTAAACAGTCCAACTTCCATACACGAATCAATTTGTCCTGAATCTCTGTTACAAAAATATCTGTTCTATGCGCAACTGAAATAAGAATAACGTACAGATTTATTGTGTAATTCCAAAGGAGCTAATATTTCATTATATGTTAGATAGATTAGTACTTATTTACCTAAAAATAGTGCGAAATCGACACTCAACATGCCTAAAATTTTCTCTGGGCCAGGTAACAAATCCTCCCGTTCAGTCAAAGATTGGTATAGATTGTCTAAACATTGTGACACATTCTCTAATGTTACAGATTCACTCTTGTTTTCCAACAAATCCCAAATAAGTGACTGCAATAAAGAGTGGTGAGAATATCGCCATAATTCGAAAGGGTTTATGTTTTTGTGATTATGTGAAAAGATATGAATCTACTCACTCTAATTTCAACCATGGCATTGGTGGGAGACGCTGCACTATCGTTATGAATTCTTTTTGCAAACACTGCTGGTGTAACTTTTTTATAAGAAACTTTGTTGATTTCGCCTTCCAAATCTTTAAGGAATAAAGGCCCACTTGCTATGTGCGATTGAATCCAGTAGTTGACTCGCTCAGATGCCATTCGGAATGCAATTTGAGCACACATTTCTTTAACAGGTGGGAGTGTATCCATGGCTAAAAGATGCTCAATTGATTTGTTTATACGAGATTCACACATCCCCAACATATCTGCCTCACATTGCGTTATTACTTCTGCTGATACACTGGAGGCCAGTGAATGCATCTCCGTAGTGACAAGGGACTGAAGTAACAAATATGACACATATCATGATTACATCTTTTGTTCCAGAGTGACGATAACGGGGTTAGTGCCAAGTAGGTTCGAAAACATTTGTCAACATCGTTTTACAATATAATTGCTCTAAAAATCCATATTTTGTTGTATTCAGAAAATGGACTTTGAAAAAAATTTGCAATTTCGTCACCTATACTTATACCGTTATTGTACTTATTCTCTCAATTAATTGATATCAGAACCTTTGATCGGCTAGAAAACTCATGAATACTTACCATATCATTCGGCATATTTCGTCCAGAAACTAGATCTTGAAACTTGAGTATATTTCGTTTTCTAGCCCTTGGCAATATCACATTGCAAATATGCTTCACATAACTAGAAGCAACTCTTTCGGATACAAAGTCGACTGTTTTTCTGGTAGAAACTGGTTGTCCGTGAAAAAATGCGTCTTCTAGCTGTAACTGAACCAGAAATAATTAGATGATCAATTCAGATCCTTGTGACAAGGCAAGTTTACTAATAAGTGAGAAAGTTACTTGTAACTGCTTGGTGCTTGTATTTCCAAGTGGTTTTTCAAAACCACTGGAAACAGGTGTTATATGTCGGATTGTGGTACTGTTATTTAAATTTGAATAATCACAAGTCAATAGCGTTTTTAATTCTGCCAAGAATGGACAGCACACATACAATATGTGATCGTCAATAATATCCAAACAATCGGCGCAAGGAGCGCAAGTGTTTGACTGATTATGATGCGTTTCTTGCTCCATTTTAACAGTGAGATTATTTTGTAGTATTTCAGCAGAATTATTAATCGATTTAGCTTCCTGATCATATTTCGATGCTTTCCAAGTAAAATATAATTTCACTGGGAAGTTACGTAGCTCGAGTAGCCATCCAATGCTAAATTTTAGTAGAATTGCAACTTGTGGAGACAAAGGATTTTTACGTTCGGAGTCATGCTTAGCTTCGCAGTAAATACGTAATAACATTTCAAAAATTTTTCTGTAGTAAGGTAACCGTACAGACACAGGATCCAGCATTGCCAAATATTTCACCACCCATGGTATCGTAAGAACTAATTTTCCATTATCCATTGCATTTTGAATGCAAGACTGAAGATTCAGAGGTGGGAGAACCTGAAATATACGATGTATTGTAATGTGCAATGAACAAAATCAATATACTTGAACCATTTGGGATTTTACTTGACTTCGTGGCGTTATTTGACTGGCCAGTACGGTTTCTAGCGATGTTTCAGATTCATAAGGTAGCGAGACCAGGAATCCTAACATTTTAGCAAGAAGTCTGAGACTGGAGATACATATGAGAAAATTCTGTTTTGTTTCCGCATCTACCATGGTTTCTACAAGATATGATATTATATTTATTACAAAATAGTGGAGATGGTCTGAAATTTAGCAATGGGACGATTGAGTTACCTGTATTTTCGATTTCACTACCGGTGAATTGAGTATCGTTGAGTTCCATAATTTCGTGAACCAAACAATCTTGCAAATGGGCATAAAACATGGGATTCGAAGCATGAAATATGAATTCTTTATAAAATTCTTGTACTCCTGGAAATGACGGAGGTGGAACCGGTCCTTTCGATATAAGAGGTGTCACTAATCTTTCCCGTAGTCGTGTCAATTTATCAGGGTCTAAATGTTTTATTGATTTTAGAAAACTTAAGCTTTCATCATCTACAGCATCCTCCTGAAGGATTCACAGTTCGTGAAGTTTTCAATGATAAATAACACGTAGAAAATTCTCTACTTAATTATAAGAAATTCTTTGATGTTTACCTGTTGTCCATTTCCAATACAAGATAATAGCAATTGTGATTTAAATAATCTTGCGAAGTGACAATAATTTGCTGGGTCGTTGTGTAACGTTAGTAGTTGCCTAATTCTTCCAGCTAGAGCAAGAGAAAATATCCATCCTTGCGACAAATGATATGACTCCCAAATTCTTAGGGTTTCGTAAAACAAATCACGCTGTTTTTTGAAGCTGTGAAACCCTGTAATCGAGGGAAAGTTCTCCTGGTTGTCCGTATCTATTTGAAAGCTCACATTTGCTTTCATGGCACTGTAAAAAATGGTTTGAAAAATCTATAACATTCTGGACATAACAATACAATATCACATCAGACTTCAAGAAAGTATGACAGATAAATAAATTAGAAGCTATTTACCTAAAAGTTTTGGAATACTGTCTGGATCGACTGGATTCGGTCAATTTCAGCTTATAACATTCAGTTAAATATTCTCGCAGGTCAGGTAGAAATGTATCTATTCGATTATTTTCACAAAGCAACTTCAATGTGGCTCTGTCTAGCGAACTCAATAACAGTCTTTGAGTGTTCAGAAAAGCGGTTGAAAAATATATGCAGTTATGTATTGAATCGAGATACTGTGCTTCTTCTCCCTCACACAAACAACTTTCATTTTTACAACTATTTTCTATGTCATCCATGGATGATTTTGTCAAATTATCAAATACTTCACCTTCATTCGATTTGTAATCAGGTGATGTCTCATTTTTGTCAGTTGTTAAAATTATACCATCAGTCAGAATCTTGCAGCCAAGTTCTTCATTGAAAAGTTCAACATCCACCAATTTTTTAGAGTTTTCGTGTTGCTCAACAAGGTTTTCATCACTTTCTATGAGCCCAGTGTCATCAAGATTTTTTTCTTTTGAACTAGATTTTACTACAGAGTTTTTTTGTTCAAGACAATTATAATCTGACGTCAATTGGTAGTTTCCAGCTTCGGAAGAATATTGCAAAGTGATAAGGGAGATCATAAAATTCAATTCTGTCATAGGGTTTAAAACCAAATTTAAGTCTAACAAGCTTGAATAGATTTGAGCTAGTATATCCAAAGCGTGACTATTAACAACTTTTTTCAAGCTCGGAGTCAAAAATGGCCCAGTTGATTTTTTGACGTTGGAAGCTTGTAACACATTTGAGTGAACAGCATGTTCCACTGTTTGGTTGGGTAAAAGGTTCTTCTGCTGCTTCTGTCTTTCTAATCTCAACAGATCTCTTTCTGTTTCAAATCGTGTTGCATCTGCTTTGTCGGTTGGCATTGCTTCTGAGAATTGTGGATTCACTATTTGAGGTCTACTTATCGTACCAAAAGTTGATTTCTCACTGTTTCCTAAAAAGCAGCGAAACAATTTTTGAGTAATTCGCCAGTTTCTCAATAAATTTACTGGAGAACAAATTACAAATACCTTTATCGCCTGACACATCTAATTTTGTTGGCTTGATTCGCCGTTTCCTTAACCCAGGATTCTTCCCTATCTCTGGAAAACTTTCCTCCGTCATAGATAATTTATCTGTCAAGGAATCTGTGCATTCGTTACTTTGTGACATTGGTGTCCTGGCATGAGTTTTTTTTGTGCCGTTTTTTCTGGAACCCCATGAGTCAATGCTTATGAAATCTCCTAAGCTCATACTTTGTCTTGGCGTCAATTTTGAAATTCTTTGACTGTGGTGTGGACCTTGCTTAGAAGTATTACCAGTGTGATATTGTGGACTACTTTTCGCATTTTGAGATCGTTCCAAACTTCTGCTATACAATAATTTTGAATTTTGTGGTGTCAAAGGCTCTCGAATAAATAAAGGTGAGATTGCATTCTCACTAACGTCATTAACAGCCGGCGAGTTACTGAGTCCCTGGGATTCATTAGCTCTTGAGTCTTCAGATTTTGAAGATATATTTAAATTATTAAAATAACGCCATTCATTATTACTTCCATCGAATATTGACGATATATGCACAGAACTGGAATCGTTGACGTCACTTTTAGAAAAATTGTCCAACTTCTGTGGTACATGGTCATTTTTTGATATCAACAAGCAATTTGATGTGTCAAAATTTTCGTTTGTACTTCTCAAGTCTTGCTGATAACTTTCGGAATCTTTGCAAGTTATTGCAGACCCATCCAAGCAACTATGAAGTTGAAAATTTTGATCAGTTGGAACATCGTGAGGAGTTACATTAAATTCATGAAGACTAAAACCATTGAACGTTTTGCTGGTTTTACTCCGAGAATTTCTCTCAATTATTGGTGTACTAGTAGTTTTGTTGGGAGAAAGATCAAAACTGCTAGACAAAGTTCTTTCGCGTTCTATTTTATCTGGTGTTTTGTTATGAGCAATAACAGAAGTTTCTTGATTTTTATCAGTGTTTAGTGAATTCATTAACGATTTTAGTTCACTAATTGGAGCGACATTAACTAACGGAATTTTTGTTTTCATTCTACCAGTATTAGTAGCTGGTGATATTTCCTTCTGTAATAGGACAGAAATTTTGCTTGGAACCTGATTATGCGGGCTTTTGGCACCCTCAAGTACAGAAATACCATAGCTACAGTTGTTGCCAGATTCAGTTGTTTGATTTGCTGAGGTAGCAGATAAGGAGATGCGTCTGTGCAGATTATCATTTTTGTTCTGCTTGTTGTTACTAGTTGCAACATAAGGACTGATCGGTTTTGTAGTAGATTGTCTGGCATTACATGAGCTCTGGAGGACGCTAGGGAAAAAATAAAAAGAAAAATACTGGGTCCAATATTTAAAAATAAACATAAGTAATCTGATGTAAAATTAATGAAAATAAGAACGACTCATAAATGAAAAAGAATATATGAATTTTGAAATTCATAAATTGCATACACATTGAGGAGGAATTATGTGAAATTAATTATGGTCATATTAAAAGAAATGTACGATGAAACAATGTCTTTTTTGTTCATTCTCTTAATGTTTACATTTTCACTAAGAACCATATGTTGGAACTGTTTACTATGGAGAAGGTGTAATAAAATTTTTTACTATTAAGAAATACCTTTTTGTCTGATCTCGTAAGAAGTTGAGAAAATATATTAAAAACTCGCATTGAGTACATCGAACAGTGGTGATGTCAATCCATTTAAAATCCTGAAAGTACAATACATGTTACATGATTATATTGGAAATTAATTATGTCAATGATTGTACTGGACTTAACCCCAAACTATCAAATCTGTGGCTTTAATGATTGACATATTGTTACCCCGGTGAAATATTGCTTGTTATATATTATTACCTGAGTATTGTCTGATGTCAACCAATTAATAACATCCTCTACAGGTATTTTTCCACTTAATGTGTGCTGTAATAAAAGATTCGCCATGCCAACGATGCCAGAGTATGCCACTCTACAGTATGAAGTTGCGCATGGCTGCCACAGGCTGAAGAAAAATAGGATCTGGATATAGAGGCGAAAGTAGAGGACACTACTAGCTCTCTAAACAGTATACATACATGTATATCTTACAGCCCTCCAACGTTCCTCCTATGGTACAAATACCCTACAATACATTTTTTTCACAGAAAAACGAAGGAGGTGATAGTTAGAACATTCTGATTGTGACAGATTTTTCAGTGAATTTTTATAAATCCTTAGAACTAGTTGTCAATTCAATATCAATTCATTATTTAAGTATCAATTGTTTGACGGGTGGTAGTGGTTCTCAAATTTCTCATCTCCTTGGAAACTGCGAAACAATTTATACAGGAGAGATAACGTCATGGCGGTAAGTTATGGCAACCACATTTTCTTCACATAAATTTACTTTCCTTAGGGAATGACGTAAAATATTCCATATTATTTGAATTCCCAAATTACTTAATTTTTCAGAATTTGTTTACAAACATTACTTTGTTTCGGAATTTGTCTATTCACTAAGTTATCTGCATTTGCCTATCCGGTGTGTTAGCACGCGCAACCATTAACCTGTAAATCCGGGAGTTTCGGAGCATTTCGTAGATTCAGCGCTAACCACTGGAAAATCAAATGTCAACTTCAGTTTTTTGTCTCTACTGATATTTGATATTATATTCATTTATTTATGTATTTTTCGAACTAGTTTTAGTATCGTTTTTATCAAATTGTGTGGTGCAATCAAAAATTAATTTTGAGTATCTATTTTTTTTTAGGCCGTAGCTGCAGCAAAAGTTCAAGAGGTCCGAGAAATCACCAGAATAGAGCGCATTGGTGCTCATTCTCACATCCGAGGACTGGGGCTAGACGACAGCTTGGAGCCTCGCAATGTATGACATTTAAAAATATATTCAAACAGTAATGCCAGACTAATATCTATCAGCTAAGTATCTTCTATCGAATAATGGTATTTCAATTTACTTTGATCTGTTCAGGTTTCCCAGGGTATGGTGGGCCAGCTTATGGCTCGTCGAGCAGCAGGTGTTGTTTTAGAGATGATCAAGGATGGAAAAATTGCTGGACGAGCAATTTTATTAGCTGGGCAGCCTGGTACAGGGAAAACTGCTATTGCTATGGGTATGGCCCAAGCCCTTGGCCAAGACACTCCATTCACGTCTATGGCTGGTTCGGAAATTTATTCCCTGGAAATGAGTAAAACTGAGGCATTGACGCAGGCAATTAGAAAGTCTATAGGAGTACGGATAAAAGAGGAAACTGAAATTATTGAAGGGGAAGTAGTTGAAATCCAAGTGGATAGGCCAGCTACCGGAGTTGGCGCCAAAGTTGGAAAATTAACACTGAAAACCACAGAAATGGAAACTATTTATGATTTAGGAAACAAAATGATCGACAGTTTGATGAAGGAAAAGGTGAGAAAAATGTTAACTTCTAGAATCTGAAGCTCACATATGTGTACACCCGAGTTCTCCTTCACTAGCATGTTGCATTTTTCATCAAGGTACAAGCTGGAGATGTAATAACGATTGACAAAGCGACTGGAAAAATCAATAGACTCGGTCGGTCGTTCACACGTGCCCGAGACTATGACGCGACAGGGTCGCAGACCCGATTTGTTCAATGTCCAGAAGGCGAGCTGCAAAAACGTAAAGAAGTAGTTCATACCGTGACTCTGCATGAAGTTGACGTTATAAATAGTAGAACCCATGGTTTCTTGGCCCTGTTTTCTGGAGATACCGGTGAAATAAAATCTGAAGTTCGCGATCAAATTAATGCCAAAGTCGCGGAATGGCGAGAAGAAGGAAAGGCTGAAATTGTACCTGGTGTCCTTTTTATTGACGAAGTACATATGTTGGACATTGAGTGTTTCTCATTCCTCAATCGAGCTCTTGAAAACGAAATGGCACCTGTAGTTATAATGGCTACGAACAGAGGTATAATTATCATTTAACTTTTCTAATATGAGATGTGTCAGTCAAATTTTTCGCAAGATAATACCATCTGATCATTCCTAGGCATTACCCGAATCAGAGGTACGAATTATAAAAGTCCTCACGGCATACCAATTGATTTATTGGACCGTATGATCATTGTCCCAACGAGTCCCTACCAAGAGAAGGAGTTAAAAGAAATCCTAAAAATTAGATGTGAAGAAGAGGATTGTGAAATGGCAGATGACGCTTTGACGGTACTAACCAGAATAGCACTAGAGACCTCGCTCAGATATGCAATTCAATTGATTACGACTGCTTCGCTGGTTGGTAAAAAACGAAAGAGTACCGAGGTACGTGTGATTTGGACTTTACTATCAACGTCACTAGCATTTTTGCATTGTTCTGCTTCTCCATGAGTAAATTTTCCTGGTCAAGTAAAGATCATATTACATCACACAAATTTGTTTTTCCTCTAGTTTCGTTTACTATTCTATAATTGTTACAGGTCAATATCGAGGATGTGAAACGTGTTTACTCCCTATTTCTCGATGAAAATAGATCTTCACAGTTCCTAAAGGAATACCAAGATGAGTTCATGTTCAATGAAATGGGTGAGTAACACTGTAATGAATTTTACAGGATAAAACAATCCATGGAAACAGACTCTATTGATCAATCTGCCATTCACACTTTACTTTGTTTGATTGATAATCACCGTCTTGATAATCTTACAGAGGAACAAGCGATGGAGATATCATAGTAAGGGATTCCATTGTAAGAGTTCTTCACCAAAGTTAAGTACTATTAATAAACTACTTAATCTTGAAGTAAAAAACATCTGCTGATGTCATCGGTGTTGTAATTTCCAGATAATTTTCTGTTTAAGGATGCACTGATTTTGTATTATTTTCCATCAAGTAAATAAGTATATTACAATTTATTGAGAACCATTAAAAAAAAATATTAAAAAAATACAATCTCGCATTTCTAATTAGTCATTCTAAATTACAATTAATCTTTTTTTCTTATTATTCTATAATTATAAAGCACTGGATTTAGTCACTGTACAGATATCAACTGTCAAAAATCATTCTACTTTCACTACATTCGTTGGTCTTTATTCTTAAGTTATTGAAGTAACAAAAGTAGAACGAGGTACAATGTCATTAATCACTCGAATAATGAGCGTTAAATTATTTGTACTGAGCCAATATTTGTACAGTCAAATTAGTTTTTGGTGTCAAGCTTCTATTGCGCTACGAATAAACCCAACTTAGGTATGAAGATGATAACAATTTTCATCTTTGTGTTTCTAACAAATACTAGATGATGTATACAAAATGATATATTTAATTTGTTTTCGATTCACTTGACCAAGTTGGGTAACTTAATCCTAAAGTAATCTAATGCCCTACAGCTAATTTGTAGAATTTCAATCAGAGGCAAGTAAAAATTAAATATTCATTATGAGTGATCGAAGTTAGAGGTACAAAGGCGGTTATTTCTGTGTGGATTTGATTGACTTCATCTTGCGAAGGTAATGATTTTATTCCTGAATACTTGTCTTTCTCATTTTATCTTTCGCAATACGTGGTGTCCAGGAAAAGGCATTCTTCGTTACTCGGGTTTTGTTTCTTGTGTTTTTTTTGCTAAAAATCACAGAACACATAGAGACATAGGATTTCTAATAATGACTTAATATATGAATATATGCCGAGAAAAAAATATAAGCAGAATGGTATAGTCAGATGGTCTCGATGTGGGTCATTGATCGAAATTTTGACAAATTAGAATAATAAATTGATTTCAAACGTTGAGGAGTGCGACATGATCTTTCCGAATCTACATGGAATTCTGATTCGGCCAGGTGCTATCATTTTTTGATTGTCAAAAAATAACAACTTTGAGAGAGAAAAAAAAGTCAAGCATATTCGGGAATACTAATGTCTCGCGAGCCTCCTGTTGTATTTATTTACCTGTAATCAACTTTATCGAGCCGGCCGGTTTAAATGCAGATTGAGCTTTTTTGTCCTTTGACACAAACCCAAAACCGTATTCCACCCTATAAACTGGCAACGGAATAACCGTCGAGGACACCGGCACCATTACTGGAAAAAAGATTCGATTCGTAAGCAACTAAAAATAGACAGGAAATTGAAGAATGCAGAAGAATATTGGCGTAGAAAATTTCGAAAATCATATTTAATTCCGTATCCCGTAAGGCATAAACCGTGGCATGCTGACTATAATATTATACCAAGGTAAACGTTCACGTTCGACAAATACGTATAAACGGTCTCTACTTGAAAGTTCTTAAAGCGAAACCTGCATAATCGCGTACTTCAGACCTGCTATGTGTTCGAAACCCACGCAGCTTGACGTCATCGTTCCATTAAGTCCCACTGGTTGTATTTATGCTGGTCAAAAATTTTCACCTGCTCGATAGTATTATTTCAAATTGCGGCAATCACGTTGTTTGTGTGCATATTTATGATAATCATTAATTTTCATCTGGATGATAGAAAGAGATCATGCTTCCTTATCTTAATTCGTGTAGAAAACCGGATTGCACGAATTTCGGATCTTTCTTTTTTATTATCTATTCAACTCGCTCTCGAAAAATCTGAATCATAAATTTGTGTATAAACTTGTTAGTCACGACTTCCTTAAAGAACGATTAGATCGAATCGCTGTGAGTAATAAATAACTAGTGGGCAACGGAAAAAGCCGTAGATTGAAAAAAGACGAAATCATGGATAGGTTTTAAAGGATTGAATTTTATGCCGCGATATACCTCGCGCGATATTCCGGATATTACATTTAGAGATCGATCATTTTTCCGCTTCGTACGACAATTTTGATTTTTAGAAATCTGATTTCGCTAGCTGCATCCGCGGCCGATAACCGGCGAGGCAATCGAAGATGAAGTTTTTTTAATTTATTCATTTTATTCTGTTATCTTTTTTCTTTGCATCTGTGGGTACGAACATAGCACACGGTATTCCGCGTGCTATGCCAATACTCGATTCGAAAGCAGACGTCGTTTACCGGATTTAGGGCGACCGTGGAACTCTGCGTTTTATTATCAATAAATAATATTAGATTACAGATCGTGAGAACATAAAATCCGCCGTTCGATTCGCTGTACGTTTATAGGTAACGCGGTTTCGATAAATTGATTAGTTGAAACTGCAATTAGCCCTCGAAAATTTCTTTAAAACGACGTTACCCTTTTTTCTTGCAGTGTTCAACATGCGCCTAAAACTTTCAAAATTGTTTCTAAACTTTTAGTGACGAAAATTGTCATTACCAGGTTCGAAAATATTATCCTCATTCTTTTTGTAGATCGTTGGTTTTGCTAGGATATCGGAAAATGCACAAAGGAACGTCACCAATAAAATCAACTTTCCACTCATTTTGTGAACTGTAGTTAATCTTCCCGCGGGAATATCGAAACGTGACAGAAATACGTGCGAGTAAAAGAAATTGTTCATTAAGAACGAAGTAGTTTCGTCTCGAGGTTCAAACCGTCACTAATCTTGACGCCGGCGTGTTGTTTGGTGAAAACATTATATGATTATTTGCTCCGAGTGGGGAAAGTTGTATATGGATATATAAAATAAAGTTATACGCTCACAATTCTACGCGACATCGAGATGACGCGCGCGATCAAAATTGCAGTGGGGAAAAAAATATACCTATATTCAATCATTGGTTTCTTCTTAATCGAATTTTTTATAACTGCAAACTCCATTAACTCGGAGATGAGAAATAAAAAGTCCGTTTCCTCGTGTTTAAACTTCCTAGTTCTTCAAAAAGTGATTGAAAAAAAAAAGATCTGATTAGGTAATGAACAATTCAAAGAAGATCGTCCGCAGATTCTCGTCTGAATCTTGTGAACCATGAGATAAAGGTATTGACCTAAATCGTTCTCCGTCTGTTTCTTGTTTAACTAAAGTCGTTTCATTCAGGAATTGCAATAGATTTCCAGTCGTGAAAACTTCTTGATACTACGTAGGATAAATAGTCAGAAAAGACGATTAAAAAGAGAAAAAAATCAATTCATGGGAAATCTCCTCCGCGCGACGAGATCTTCCAAACATATGTATAATTACATATAAAGTCTGCCAATAAACTTGTCGGTAAAGAAAAAGAAATAAGCTCTTGAATCGTTTGCGCCGAAAAATCATTATCTCTGAAATTGAACAAAAAATGAGATGGTGACCAGGAAGTTGTATCGTAATTTTTAAATCTAAAAGACGCCCAAGTTTGTATATCGCGTGGTTTTGAACATCGCGAAGCAGACTACAAGGTGCTTCGACTTCTGGTACGAAAGGCAATGGCAACAAGGATGCCCGAATTATAACGTGTGACGCGTAACGTAAAATGAAAGATGAATTACCTATTTAGTTTTTTTAATTAATTACTCGGGTTCCGACGACTTGTAACATATCGAGTGTCAGCGGTAAGTCGAGACGGTGGGCGAAAGTAGGATTTCTCTTCCAGTTTCCGTTTTTTACTGGAAAAAAAAATTAAATTTTCCATCCTCTTGGAAATACATCGTACGATTTACGGTCGATACGTCCATACTCGATGGATGACGAATTAAACAAAAAAGATAGGGATATCCTCGAAAGCGTCACCGCAAATTTTTATTTTTAAACGTAACTGAGAACTACGTTTGCCAATGAAAAGGGTCGACAGTGATCGGCTCAACTTTTTTGTCTGCGACATTTGAAACGGAGAGAATACTCCACGAATTGTAGAAAATGTACAACACTTGTTTGAATTTTCTAAATAAACAAGTGGCTCATTATAAATATTGTTCGAGAACCGTAGAATTATAAACCGTAACTGTCTGCTGTTGGTATAACAATGGAATTGGGTTAAAAAGTGAAAGGATTAAAATTAGACGGAATTACGGAGAGTCGCCGTAGTCGAATGCCGTGTAGTTGTTACGGCGAGTTATTCGAATCAAGGAGGTCTCGACCTTCTCATCAATACCGGCAAACAATTTGAACGGATTTTAAAGAATTTGCATTCGTTAACCGCGAGGTAAACTGAGAATAAATTTATTAAAAAAAGAGCAATCGACATTTCGAGTATCAGGAAAAATAAAAAACTTATCCGCACATGCATATTTGTTGAGGTGAATTTTTTTTTACCTCAGACGTTGAATTTCACGGTGAATTACCCTACCGTTGTCCGAATTGCTCGAGGTGGCTACTGGACTAGAACAGAAACCAAATAAATAAATAAAGAAGAAGAAGTTTCAACCCCTCGTATAGCAGCTTGCTTTCACACGCGCGCGGGTACTTTTCTTTTTCGTTAATTATAACTGCGAAGCGGTTTTTTTTTTCTTCTTTTTTCTAAATGCCCCACGTTCTCATTTTTCGACGCACTCACGCGTTTTGTCGTTTGGTTGTTTATTCTCTGCAACGATTCCGACCCCCCAACTTGATTCGCGCGACGCACCCTCCCCACTTTACTTATACCATATTATACCAACCCCATGTATTATCGTACATATAACTATATAGGTATGTATAATTTTCGATTGTATTTATTTCATGAGTAAAAGCACAGATGTGATTACGAGATGTATAGGGTGAATTTCGTTAATGATTGCTATATTTTAGATTCATCCATTTTTTATCAATTTCTAATTAGGTACCACCTAAATAGAATCGGTAAACTAACGGGATATAATCGATTCCGGAAGTCCATCAAATTACTATCCTGATTACTCCGAAAGGGGAGACCGCAGACGAAATTTTTTTTAAGTTTTCAAAAATGATCCCCGAAATTCCAGAATCGGTAATCTGAACGTCTTTTCACACGGGTTGACGAACTTCGAGTTTTATTTGTTCCACAAACCCGTCAAAAATTTGATAAACCTTGCGCCAATCGCGAGGGTGTACGATAATTGGAGAAAAAAATCGAATGAAATTTTACTCCGCGGGTGTACGTACCTACGTGTACTCAGGTAATTTATCGGATGGCTTAAGCGTAACCGGTGGCAACCGCGAATTTCTGGCTGTCTGGCTTTCATTTGGTTTCTCCCGAGGCATTTGACTATACGCATCCCCAAACACGTGAATTGAGAATCACCTGAATCTGACAGTGACAACCCTCCTGCGAATGGCTGTCTGAAATCTAGATACTCTCGCGTGGACCTGAAATTAACTCTGTATCTACGCTAGACAGTCTCACTCGTATGCTACATTTCTCGGTAACCCACCGCGACAACTAGACAGACAGACGGACAGACACGTGCGTCTACCCCCTTCGTCGTTACTGTCGGACATCTTTCTTTCGGATAGAATTACTGAATAGACGCGAACCACTCGGAACTCGACCGCACGAACAATCATTTTTGATGCAATTAGCACCGAGCGTAGCTTACAAGAGGTTCTTCGAAGGCTGCAGCCCTCGATTATTTTTTCGGTGATATTTTCAACCAAAATTCAACCACGCTTGTTGAACTTACAATAATTCACGTTTACAGGTGTACCTACTCGAGGGAAAATCCGCAGTCGTAAAATAAATAAAAGTCCCAGAGAGCTTAAATTTCACTCGGCACGTTCGTTCATTTTACGATTGTAATCATCACCTTATAAAACATTTCTGAAAAAGGCAAAATTCCGTGTTCAGATAAGGCGAAACGGAGCACAGAGACAGCACGCTATACGTACGTATAATACCGTAAGGTGTTTCGCCCGGTTATCTTCCTTCTATCATAATAATTGATGGGGCAAACTTTATAATCGATTCGATCGCAAGCCTTATTCTCTTTACGGTCGTCGGAGTGTACCGCGAGGGGGATAGTGTTAACTATAAAATTTTTTCGACCTCCGAAAGCCCCGCGGAGCCGATATACTTGGGTATAAGTACACCCAACCCAGCGTAGAACTGTAAATTTCGACAAACCGATCGTGGAATGGCGATAACCCCGATAGCCGCTTATTACATCGTATAACCACCATCTCTGTACGTACGACGGGCGGATCAACGAAAAGAAAAAGGAGAGAAAAAAAGAATTATCGGTCCGTGGAGCGAGACGAGGGAAAAAAAAAAGGTTTCCACACTTCCAAGGAAATTGGGTAAGGTCGTCTCTGGGGAGGCGAATAACAATGATAACAGGTAAAGTGGTGAGTGATTGAATCGAAAATAAAACTTGTACAAGTACAGTCAAAGAAAAGGTCAGAAGATCCTCGGGTTTCTTTCCTCACCTCCTCGGCTCTCTCTCTCTCTCTCTCTCCTCTTACTTTGTAACAAAGGAGTGAAATCCTCTCGAGCGCGAAAATCCAAAAATTCCAACGTTGTCCGGAACCGGTCCAGGCGACTTTCCATTTCCATCGAACCTCGTTCCCTCGAATGTATAACGCCGCGTTCATCGCGGAGGAACGATAATTGCGCCCGTCGTTTTGTTGAATTTTTTCTTTTTTCTTTCTCTTTTTCTCTCTTTCCGTCACACATTTAATGCGCCCCGATAGGGCGAATAAGCGAGCGGTAATTACCCGGGCGTGTATCGCATAATCAAGGCGAAAAGTCTGATGCGATAGCGCGAGACGACGCGATGTGCCGCGGGTACTCGGCGGAAGCGAAAGGGTAGACAATGACGATCAAATGGGGTAACGTGCAGTCGTATTCGAGGGGGGTAGTTCGCTCACCGCCGTTGCAACGAATGATGACGAGGTTGATGCCTCTCGCACACCCCGGCGATGTTAGGGGTCCTACTTGGTGGAGCGAGTCCCTCAACCGCCGCCGCCGCCGCAACGTACAAGAGTTTCACTGCCTTGAGGGACGCTGCACTTGCAATTAACGGTTGGGAAAAAAAGAAAAGAGATTGCGGTGTGGGTTCGCAAGGGAGGGTCGGCCGCCCGGTATACACCGCACCGATGCATTCCGCGCCCGAAGGAACACTCGGGATCGGTTATTTGTCTGGGGATACACTCGGTGCACCTCTACCCTGCCGTTGTACGTACGTGTGTACGTTATACCTAGGTACATCCGTGTGTAGCGTCTGTATCCTGCGAGTGTTACAGGGGTGGATTTCTTTCGTATTCCGGAAGTGCGGCTCAGTCATCGGTGCCGAGTCCTCGTTGTAAATGTAAGTGCGGCGCCGTGTACGGGGTATGACGAAGCGACTCTTATATTATACGAACGTCATCGTCCGGACATCGTTCGCGGAGTGCGCTCGGAATCCAAAATTTTCATTCGCTCGTACGGAGTGAAAGGTGTGCGGACATTTTTATTCCAGGTCATCCCCTCCGTCTATTAATCATTACGTGCGTGCGTGCGTGCGTATCGCCCGATGATGGAGAGTTTAAAGGCAGCGGGACGTTAGCCCCCCCCCAACCCACCCCGGACTAGAGAAAAAAGAAGCAAAGGCAAAGCGGGGTGGTCCGACGAAATCAAAACGCGCAATTAGAATCGGCTTAGTGGATCGTCGTTGGAGACTAGTTTATCGCCCCGTAGATGTGGCGCGATCGGTATATCAATGGTTATTATACGATTGAAATGTAAACGGGGATCAAAGCGAACGTCCTTGACGGGTCGGTTTGTTACGTGACTTTGTGAAAGCATCGATAAGAAGGAGGAGAAAAAAAGGGAAAAAGGAACAGCGGTGGTAAAAGGTTGCCTGAGATAATTTCGAGGTCAAGTTATTACGGCGATCGAACAATTGGTGCGTCTGCAGGAACGCCTCGATGATTTGAAAATTTATACCCACCGAGAAAGCGTAGTCGTCCACTCGTCATCTCGAGCGTCTGCGGAGTGATTCGATTATTAATTTCATCGAAACACATATTTGGGGAATCGTTATGTCCAGAGGGGGGTCGTTGGTAGTGAAAATCTCGATTTTCGGGAAAATTTCCCCATTGCGTTCGTCGCTGTCTTCATTTAAGGGGTATTTTATTTATTTTTTTTTGTTTGCCGAATAACTCGCTCATTTTCGAGTTTAGAGTGAAATTGATGATAACTAAAGCTGTGGGAAATTTAATTCCTTACAAGTTTGCTAGTTATAACCTTTACGCTAGAATCGATACTTTCAGACTTATACGTAGTTTACTGAAAAAAAATGTACCACCGAATTAAGTATGTCTGAAACTTAGTCTTCGAGGAAATTAAAATATCCCACACAATTTTTCGTTACTATTCGACAACTTTGGTTATCATCACTTTCGTTATAAAGTTGATAATAAGTGAGTTATTGGAAAAACCAAAAAATAACTCAATGGGGAGGGAATTTTCCCAAAAATCGAGATTTGCACAACAAACGCCCCCTCGGCCCTGAGTATAAAAAAGAGAATCGCAGCCCCTAATCTTTCGCAGGTTGTCCCTATTTTTTTGCATCGTCGACTGGACTACATCAGCAAAATCCGACATCGATCATGACCGTAAGGGAATATAGAGCCTTGAGAAAAACCAATATCTGAGTGCACCGGCCGCGATAACGAAAGAAAAAAAAAAAAAAAAACCCCAACAAAGTTGGAAGATATAGTTTCCGAAAACGAATGCACTCGTATTACGCGAGGGGAATAAAAAACTTTTTTCATTACACCCCGGGAAATAGGCAGGTATGTATGAAAGCGGAATGAAGTAGCGAAGCGTAGATACGAAATATTTCAATCCGACTCACGTGCACTCAGATTCCTCATTTTCTATTTTTCGAAATTGTTTCTCGGGGCGCGCGATGTTGTCCGTAGTGAAAATTTCAAGCGTGACTTCTTCAGCTTTCGACGGGTGCCGGGGTTCGAAGGGCGTAAGCTCGGGGAGTCTGGGCGTTGGGAGTTGATGGGTGGTAATACGCAAAAGGGAGGCGTGAAGTGTTAACACAGTCAGGAGTGGCAGCAGATACTTGACGGAGGGGTTCCCCCTCGTTCCGCATACCTTTATACATTACAGCCGTGGCCCTGGCGCCGCTGCGGAGCCGCGGGGCCGCGGGGGAGGTAAGCTTCTCACACGCGGATTCATCCGACCCCGTGCTGCGGTATACGTACGTACGTACATCCGCCGTACGTATCTCACCCCATCTTATAGGTGCGCAACGTATAAACGTCACGCGTAACTTCCAACCGATCCGCGGTTCTTTGCGTTTTCTCTCTACGTACCCTTCCATTCGCCATCCCCCCTTCGTTCGTTTACAGGGGTGCGCGACCGAGTCCTGCTCGGATATGCATAATAAACAGCTTTCTTTAATCGCTGGCATCATACTTCACAGTCAAGCTTAGTCGCTGGTGTATACAGTTGAGAAGTAATTAAAGACGTATTAGTGGAATAAATTTGCATACATTGGTAGGCGCGTACGTGCGATAAAAAAAAAAAAATTTTCGTTCGTCTCAGCGCGTGTCTGTACGAAAAGTCCGAATCACGCTTGTCGATAATTTTCTTTCGATTCCTTCCTTTATCTTATTATTTGTCAATTATTTTTCTGATTAGAAAGTAGTTGGGAATAATTAATTAGGAAGGATGAAAGCAATAGTAGGGCTTTGCAGGTCGAAATGCGAATATCACAAGTACGGGTATACCGCTATAAATCATCATACTATACCGGGAAGTTCTACAAAGTAAAATTGTGTAAGCTACGAAAGGGTTGACGACGTGGGTACAGCCGAGTTTGTTAACGAGACGGCTTTATTTCATATATGTGTCAAACGCTACTTGACTTTGAAAAGTTGAATTTTCCGGGGTGAAATCGACCGCGATAAAATAAATTATGAAAAGACGAACGAATGTTTTTTTGCGAAATATTCGAGGCTGCAGTAGCCAACGAGCGGACGGAAAATCAGCAATATCTATTCCGTAAGGTGAATTTCTTGTTTTCCGAGTTGGAAACAGGTTGCACCCCACCCGACGTCTTCCTATACTCCGTATCTATGATTTGTTTTCACGCGAACGTCTGGGTACGGAAGTACGTCGATACAGTTTACGAATAGATATTTTCGTTCATACGTTCGCAAACTTAGCTTATAAATACAGCCAAATACCCGAACTCGTGTACACAGGTTGGATTAGGTACGGTTTCGAGTGTCCTCTGTGGCGCGCGTTCGTGCAAATTAATGGAAAATACGAGGGAAAATGAGATCTATAGTTCCCTCGTACGTATACCAAAGTTTGGTCTACGCTATCGCGTAATAAATTATAAATAGGGAGCCGTGAAACGTACGCGTATTATTGTACATCATACAAGTTACGCGATAAACAACTTCCCCGTAAGTCGAAGGTCGGTGACCCGAGACCCAAAACACGGTATGTATACATCTAATATATGCCCGTATGCGGCACGCGTTGTAAATTATTAATCGTTTTCTATCGCCGATTTTTTTTTACCTTTCGCAAAAATTCCGCGAGAAAAATCGAGAGTCGAGGGAGAAGAGAAAAAAAGATAGTTGAAATGTTTTCGGGGGACGGTTCGATATCACCGTGGATTTAAGAGCAGTTCGTCCGTACGGACGTCGAGGTCTCGCCGTAGCAAGGCAGCTATGCACGAGCACGTGCAGAAAATACGTACACGGACACACGTCATTGCATACATATGTAACATACATACATATATGTATATGCAGCATACTCGCGTCGAACGTGACCCTAAAGTAAGCGCAGTTTCTGCACCGTTCGGCACGAGGGTGATGAAAACCGGGCTTTGCCTCGGTGTTTGCATGCGGTTTCCGTTATTTGTTCGAACCAACCGATCGCCCCAGGCGTCCTGCATTCTCCCCCAATTTATTTCCATCCCTTATCCGACCGTTTTCGTTCCACGTTTACCTCGCGTAGCCATAATTCGTGCAACAATGATTTCGATTAGTTCGTTCGGTTTTACCGGTAAACATCGGTGACCGTGTGAGACCGCAGATTTTTCGGCAAATTCAATGATTGTAATTAACGAGCGTGCGGCGTATGACCTCCGAAATCCATGCAAGCTTTTGTTTCGGTATTTTGCGGTATAAGCCTCCGGCTGTAAGAGGCTTAAGAGGCAGGACATGAAAAGTATTCTGATACGAGGTTACCCGGGAACTTCTGGAAACTTTTCACTCGGAGCTTTTCGTATACAGTAAACAATAAAAGCTCTCCGTACGATACTCGGAATTATAACTTGAGCGGCAATCGAGTCGAGACAAAATACAATACCCGATCTGCGACTCTTCGGATATTCATTACCCCGGTACCCAATTTTTTACAGTTTTGAAATTTTGAAATTTAAAAAAAAAAAAAAAAAAAACGATAAAGAACGAACGAACAACGAAACGCACGTACAGATGTTTCTTTTTACTTTTTTTACTTCAAATTTCCGGGAGTCCAAATACTCGAAAGCTTCCGTTCGGAGGGTCGTTAAACTTATCCACGGCTGGGTTAATCTCATTCCGTCCGGAATACCGTCCTCGATGTCGTTCAGATATTTTTTAAATCCCTCATCGAATTTTCGCAAGACAGCGGCTCATATCGGAAGATACCGATGTAGGGTTTACGTAAAACTTGCGGAAAGATTGCGCAGATTTTTTTTCTTCATCTACAAGGATTGAGACGTGACAAAACGAAGCTGCGAATGAAAAAAGGGGACGAAAAGGAATTACGCTCATTTCCGTTCCGGTCGAAGTTTTAAAAATTGTTAACACAACTCGGTGCGAAAGCCCTGCCCGGTGCGAAGTTTCGGTCGAACAAGAAGACGGAAACAGGTATAATCACGGATTTTCCTTTCGATAGATGAAAACCTTTCGCAAAGCCGCAACTTATCCGACAGGAGTGAAAGTCTCCGCGGGGGTCTATGAGATTTTCGAATCGAAATAAATATTTCAGACTTTTTACCCAAAGTCCCCGCGACTCCGGTCGATTCGGATATTCCGATATGAGATACAGTCAGATGTCTTCCATCCGAAGTCGAAGTATCGCTGTACGTTTTCACCGTCGAGAGAGGTGAAAAAAAGGAGAGAAGCTAGAGACAAAGGAAAAACTTATGCATGGCAATAAATGAATAAACATACTCGGGAAATGCGATCTTCTTTGGAGAGGGATGAAAAGCTCGACTACTTCCGACTCTGACATTTTTTTGGTTTGCTTTTTTTCTTCGTTTTTCCTTGTCACGCGTCGTCAATCCGTTGCTTCCATCTCACGATGCATGGAAATAAAAAAAAAAGGATTCTTCTAATAATTTTATGACCGATTCATCCTGAAAAGGTTCAATTTTCGAACGTGTGAACTAAACGTGCGTGTCGCGGCGTGTAACATCGTGTAGCCTGTCTCATAAAATTAACAATGAGTCTCCGCCATATTTTCCCCTCAATAATGAAAACCCTTCGATTGGTACATGCATCGGGAGCAGACGAACAGCCAGCCACGAGCATTGAATCCTCGTTCTCCCCCATCGTCCGGGAAGGACTCTTAAGTTCTCAAGGAAAACTTATTTCTCTCATACCTTTTCTTCACCCTCCCACTCTTCTACTCCACCTCGGTTCTCCCTTTTACCTCACAGGTTTCCACTTCCACCACCACTTCCCCTGTCCTCCCTCCGGTGCTCGGTATATTCCCTTCGTCCTTATCTATTAATTTTTCTTATTTTCTAATTTTTCTTCCTTTTTCTCCGTCCGGTTTTGCTTTGGCAACTTTGAGCGGCAATTAATAATTCTCGGCGTAACTTCGCGCGAGGCGAAGCAATATCATAGGAAGAAAACGAAGGCGAAAAAAAGAAGCAAAGGAAAGGAAGGGTAGAGAATCTAGATAAGCTATAGCCAAGTCGTTAGCCTGCAGAAACTCCGTGAGAATTAAATTTTGAATAATGTAATTGCGTAATGCAGGTATAATTATAACACCGTTATGTACCTATGTATTGTGAAAAATGAATGAATAACTGTTAAAAAAAAAAAAAAATACCAGAAAAGGGACCCCGCTCCGAGGGCACCGTGACGTAATTCGTGTCCAACAACCCTCGTCCACGTAACATCTCATCAACGATATTTCTGGCACTTTCACCGACCATCGCGCATCGCTTGCTACCCCCATTCATTCCGTTCCTTTGAACATTTTTGAGGGGACCCACCGTAAAGTTTCACTCTAGGAAATTACCGTTTATAATATTGGAGGTGAATAAAAACCGATAAAGTTTTCAAAGACGTTCTCCGGATCGGTAACGCAAATCGACGACGAAGCAGAATTTTCAAAGTTTCGTTGCGCTGGACGAACCACGAAATTGTTACCAGACGCCAAAGTTGTATCACCTCCATTCGATCCCGCACAAGGTGTACGAAGGGAAAATTTTTTTTCACCCGCTCGAGTATGTGGGTGTATTTGTCGTAGGTACGTACGCACCGTGATATACTTGTTTGGAAATATATTCAAGCACGACTCGCTTGTAGCGGCTGTAAGAAGCCTCCCTAAGGAGCCGTCTTTTGTAGGACGTTTCCTGCGTTCCTTTTGCTTCCATATATCGATCCCTCCTTTCTCTTTCTCTTCCTCCTCCTCCTCCTCCTCCTCCTGCTCTCTCGGTCTCATCCTCAAACTTGGAGCTTAAATTCTCCCTCCTTCTCCAACCGACCCTCGTTCAGCTCGATCTCTCTCCTTCTTTCCGCACTGCATTTGCACCCCAACACAACGGGTGCGTCGTCAAAGTACGAAGCGTTTCGAGCTCACCGAATAATACCGGATTAGCGTGAAACTTGCGAGAAAATACCGTGCGATCGATTTCCCTCGCTCTACCGTCGAAGAAAGATAAGAAGAGGAATGAAACCGCGACGGATCGAAGTCGTCGCTAAATTTTTTCAACAATTGACTGAATATTTTCATATTTATTTTCTCGTTTCGTTGACGCGATGAGACCCGGGTCGCCGGTGCAGTGTATCACCGGGTGAATTCAACCCCCGGGGCATCGTTTACTCGGGGCAAAATGATGTTTCCTTTGAAAGAGGGAATTCGATTAAAACTTATAGAACCCCGTGGCCCGTCCGAATTTTTCTACGAAACTTTGAGAAACGTTTTATCTACCGAGCAAAGAGATTTTCACTCGCCCGACGGCCATGGGGGTTCGCATGTAAATATTAAGCTTTGAAGGGACTAACCCGAGTTTGAATAACAAACTACTCCCACGCGACGGGTTTGTGTGCAACAGAAACAATATTATCCAACGGCCTCCTCCGTTCGTTGCGCCGTACGAGAGCGAAAATTCCGACTTACAACGTGGATATCTCGAAACCGTTGGTTTCCTCAATTTTTCAACGCCGCGGTGGGCTATACCTAGTTACTATTAATGGTCAATTTACCGAAGCTCGGCCCTCCGACGCTTGTAAAGGATTATGAAGAACGGCCGACTACGTACGGCGGCTTTTCCACTTCGCCGGTCAATATACACCCCCCCCCCCCCCCCCCCCCCCCGGCGCCCTCGCATCGCGAGACTTTGGAAACGTCGAAACCCGTGCGTTTTTCAAAACGAAAAACTAAACCGCTAGGTGTTTTTTTTTTTTTTTTACTCCAACGCTGGAGAAAAGAAACTTCCAAAACTGGCGGCGTTAGCGGACTCCAAGAGTGAGTTGGACCGGTGGAATTCGATCGGTAGGTTCCCGAACCTTAATAACAACAGTTTCTAACACCCTCTTCCGGTTGCTTCGGTGAGAATAAGCCGGATAATGCGAATAACGCGACGTACATCGCAAATGGTGAACGATGAAAAATTGACGCGTTTATTCGTTGAATGGGATTCGGAGGGTAACGATTTCCAGTAAATCGATAAATCAGAAATTTACACACAACCGTAGAATCGTACGAGCGACGCATCGCCATGTTCCGTTGTATCGTGAATTTTCATTTCCGTTTCTGTTGAATTTCATAGGCAAGGTCATGCGATAATTGTCACGGGTATAGCTCTTGAGAATATCTCCGCGAAACGGACCACCCCGTTTGTGCTCCGAGAGGTAGAGAATTCCATTTTGTAGGTACACGTAGGAATGTCCCTAGGAGTATAAAAAAAGAGTGGAGGAAATCGTTTAAAACTTTCAAAGCAGCTAAATTAAAAGATACTCAACCGGTGTATAGTTTCAAAGTATTAGAGCCGGTTCCCGACGCTCCGCGGGTTTAAGGGTTTTAAAGTTAAACGAGCACCGGCACGAGGAAACGTCTTCTTCGGCGAATATTTCCCTCCGCGAACACGGTAAACCTTCATCGACGAAATTCCGTACCATTGTAATAAAAAATTATCTCTACAAGGCGTTTCGCGCATCTCTGCATAAAAACGAAATCCGCCGATTTTCGATGATTGCAAATAAAAACTGGAACGCGGTCGTATTTTCCTCAACATCGCGACGATAATCTTTTCGCTCGATCCTCCAACGGAGTTACCACGGAATTAATCGTGACGGCGCGCCGTGGCTTACGACATGCGAGCTCTCATGACGCGAGGCTGCCGCTGCTGCACTTTCGTGTTCAAATTTTTTCCCAAAGCGAAGAGAAAAAAAATTAGAAAAAAATTAGAAAAAAAAAAATACCAATTAATAGAGTTCGCGTTGCGCGCGTTGCGCGAAGGTTGAACGATCGAACATCCAATCGATCTGATCACCTGACGGATTAATTGCAGATGATTTCAGTACAAATGACGATGAGGAATTCTTTCTCTCATATATGTACCTCACTGAATTTACCCTAGAATAAAATTGAATGATTCTAATAGTGCGAAGACGTTAAATAACGTCGAATAGTCAAGTCAAATTTCCACTACCCGCACGTCCACCCCCTTTCCGGCTGAGCCCCGTCTGATTCCGATGTAAATAATATATCTGTGCAGCGCCTACCTGGCGCGCGCGGTCTTTCCTTCCCCTGTACTCGTAGTTCACCGTGATCCAAATGTACGTACTACATACGTACGTAGATACGTAGGCACCTACGATACGGGTTGTATATACCTTCGTCTGAACTTGAAATCATATCAGAAGCGATGTGAGTATAGTCGCCGTCAGATTCCATGTGCAATTTTATCCCCCAGCTTCTTTCTCCCCCTTTCCGCAAGATCTCACGGAAGTCTACGGGCCATTTGGCGACTCCGTGAGCACGGAAAGTCCTTTCGCGGAATTTATGTGGCACCGCGGGGACGGAGCCCCTCATGTAAACTATGGCGACGTGTAGGTATAATATGAAATGGGATACGAATTCCGTTTGAAAAATTCAAACTACCGGATCGGAATCGGTACGAAAAAAGATCCGAAATCAAAGGAGAGAAAAACGAAGACACGTTTATATTTTATTCTAAAGAACTGCTAATTTTTTTCGATTTTAAGAGGGCGCGGCGAGGGTGACGATCTTCGGTTTTGAGAGGATCCAATGAAGATTCAAAAAAATTTCATCCCCCTCTCCGACGCCCGCGACTATTTCCTACACTTTTTTTCAAACTCTTCGCAAATTTTGCAAAGACTCAATTCCCATTACCGAGGGAAAAAAAAAGAACAGAAGAAACTAAAAAAAGTGCGGGGCGTGGGCCGTAAAAGAACTCAATTTTGAGGGGTGTACACACTCGATTCTCGTCCGTTTTTTTTTTTTTTTTTTTTTTCACTTTATACGTTGACGGTGTCGGGTTTATCAAAGGATTTTTCATCTTATCTCTCGAGATTTTTTTTTTTTTCTGTCGGGGCTCGGGACGGACACAGACGCAGATAACTTTTCCATCTATAAGCATGCTTCTTGCAAACCCCGTAAAGCTGAACTATCGACATTGAGATTCTACCCTACAAGCTTTTTCGTGTGTTTGTTTGTTTCTGTTTTTTTTTTTTCGTAAATCATCGAGAAAATCCATTCGATACACGGTATATAAACGGTTTCTGCAAATATCTTGTGCAACGTTCGTTCAACTTTCTTCAGTGTCGCGTAACGTGCGCAACTATAATTAGTCGAATGTTTAGAGAATCGCGGAAGCAACTGCTAATGAC
Source organism: Athalia rosae (assembly GCF_917208135.1). NCBI lineage: Eukaryota > Metazoa > Arthropoda > Insecta > Hymenoptera > Athaliidae > Athalia > Athalia rosae. Next base: position 10,973,494 of record NC_064026.1, read on the forward strand.
TTTTGGTAACCTACACATACGATACAGTGAGAGGATCTTCAAACGGATAGAGTTTCCCCATCAGTATCTACCGTGCATATATTTGCGCGTATCATCGTCGGTTTGCTCCTCCCCAAAGGAACAGAGGACGAGTACACGTTTACAGGTGTAGAATCAGACCAAACAACCGGCTCTGGGATCAGTTTAGACGGAGAGAAACGAACTGAAACGCTCCTCCGAATGTATACGAATTCCGAATGGCTGATAAGCCTGCAGTAGACGCCGCAGATTAGGCCGGAGCTAAACGCGTGCGAAAGCTTGCGGGCTTCGTTAATTAATCAATTGATTGATTGTCATTAATACGGCATCCGAATAACGTAAAACTCGACAGCGCCGTTAGCGTTTCATTGATATACATGAGCAGGTATCGATCAACGCGTCCTTTGAAAATATTACAATGGACGATTTAATCACCGTAATCACTATCCCATATATCCTGCTCTCCTAAAATACCGCCGAAAAGTTTGGAAACTCGACTAACTTCTGAAACAAAAATCCGTAATTACCCGATTATTTTTCCAAAATTCACGCCATTTTCTTTCATCCAATGCGGTGAACTCGTACACGACCTCGAAACGAAAGAGGAGCGTTGCAGGCCGACTCGAACGTGATAACGAAAAAAAAAAAGGAGTTTCTTCAAACGACGTCAATTAGAACGTCTTTTTTCTCGATTTTTTTCGAATAATATGTAGTAATGAGTTGTTTAATTGGAAATCATTTTTTTTTTTTTCTTCAGCTTTGCGCGTATAACGCGCAATGTACGAAATCTCCTCTTCTCCTCGAAGAGGTACCGAAATGAGAAGAGAGAAAAAAAGAAAGTTCCGAAGGTGTAAGAGCTGCTGGTGCCTTCGATCGTTGACGTTTGATTGTTATTGGTAAAAAATGAACGAATAAATAAGGAAAATTTTAATTCTCAGGTTTCGGTATTCAAAAGCTGTCACCACTGCCACCCCCTCGCCGCAACTTGATTCGACGGAATTTTTGCTCGGTACACATGCGAAAAAATGAAATAAGGAAATGTGAAAAAAACAAGCAGAAGAAGAAACGCGACTGCAGCAGCGACGAGAGCGGATTTTATGCAGAATGCAGACGGCCAGTTATATCCGTTTTCATAGATTCTCGTTCGAAATTTATTCCGTACCACAGGCGCGCGGAACCACTCCATGAAGTTGGTCGCGACAGATGGACAATAATACTGTCATCAACAGGAGGGTTGCAGCGAACCGCCGCGGCATACCGAAGTAAAGAGAATTAGAAAAATTGAAAAAAGGAAAAAATCCCGAAAAGAAGACAGAAAAAACACGTGAAAGAAAATCTTCGATTACTCTGACTTTCCTCTCTGGACGCGGGAAAATTTCACCGGAAGTCGAGCGGTACGTACGCCACGTACCTTACATCCGTCGCACCGGATTGACCGCGATAATTAGTCTACAATTTCTATCGGCAACGTCGTCTTGCTTTATTTGTATCATCTCTCTTTTCTTCGCTTCTACGATAAGGTGTTTGACGAGGGTCCCGTATCTCGTCGAAGAAAAGATGTGGGTTAATATTTTGCCGTTTTTTTTTTTCTTCTTCTTATTCTTCCGTTACGTTAATCTCGCGTCGCCGCGACCGTGCCAAGGGCGCAAAAGCGAAGCAGCCTTGACAACCCGTGTGACACGTATTCCGTACGCTTATTTTCCCCTCTCGAAATCACTTCGCTTTAATTCCACGTGTTAGATAATATCGGTTTTTCGATCGTAAGAATTCCTCTATTTTTCCTCCTCCTTCGACCCTCGCGCGTAAAATACACCGAGGATCTTCTCCCGCGTGCGGCGAAAACCGCGATCTTCTATTTTCGATTTTCAATTTTTGCTTTTTCTCGGCAAAGAAAATTTTTTGACGTTATTTTTCTTACATGCTCTTTTCTACACGGAGTTATTCGTCTCTAACGCGTCTCTCTATTATTATTATCGTCATAGGTACCTATTATTATACACCGTATAAATTCCTTTTATTTTTATTTTTTTTTTTTTTTACATTTTTTTTCACGATCCCCGGTGCACATGAAAGATTCAGGTATCGAAGGTGGGAGACGAGGGAAATACAGTCACCTACCCACCCATCCGGGGGAAGTATATTTTTTTTCCATTATTCTTTGTAGAGTGCTCGTGAACGGAGCCCTTTAAGTGTGACGGTGGTGCGGATGGAGACGGGGGTTGTTTTGAGAAGAGAGCGTGAATCATAGCATTGTACACAAAGGCACACCGAGGAAGGTACCAACTTACTACTACTCCCTCTTTCTCCTTTCCACCATCAGAAGAGCAGAGATTTAAGGCCTACGATAATAAGGAGCCATTAATTAACGGTACAGTCTTTGTATGTGTATATATATACAACGGCACATAGCTAATTAGCTCAGGTGAATAAAGATTGATGAGAACAGAAAGACGAAATTCGCAATGTTACGTATATATGTATATATGGGGCATTCAGCGTCGGGCGGGCCACTTTTTCCAACATATTTTTTTAACTCGACGAAACTTTTTCGGCGCATCGAACGCTCTCAGGAATCCGAATCTTGGAGTCGAATTGAATCATCTGTAAAATTGGCCGAGTTATCGCCGATTCATCGATTCAAAATGTGAAAAAATCAAGGATACGTCGACGTGAGAGGGAGCGTCTCGAAATCAATTTTGCGAAAAATTCGATAAACATATCGCAAAAAATGGCCGGTTGGAAACGGAATGTCCCACACTACGAATGTCTGAAATTTTTTTGTTTGCAAATGACGAAAAAACTGAACGAACGAACACGTGAAATAAAATGAAATCCTTCGACCTTCGTATCCGTACACGTGTGACAATTGTTTTTCCCTTCATTCTTCACCTCTCGAATTCCGTATTTTTGCATTCCCCTCAACACTCCGCACGTATACATGTAAGTGGACATAGAAATATTCAACATCGCGGAAACCTTAACCGGAAAATTTATGCATCCCATTTGAATAAAATATCGAAATATATACCGCGCTCTGTACCAGATGTACGAGTTATTGATTCCGAGGCGTGAATTACAGCATTGTTAAATCGTCGTTCAACCCTCGTCCGTCCGTGCGTGTAAGATATTTCCGAAAAGAAGAAGAAGGAGAAAGAAAATTCACACCGGTGAAACCCGACGGATACGAGAAAGTCGCCTCGTATTTTCCAACACATCGAAATACCGTGCGATCGCGAGCGAACCGGGGGAAGAAATCCAAGCGTTATTCTGAAAATATTTCCGAAATTCAGATGTCCGATTACGCCGGTGCGGCGACGGTTCCGGGTCTCCCTGATCCTCGGCACGCGGATTCGGAGCTGGATGATTTCCAGGTACGTACGTACCTACGGGTAGCAGAGAAAGTTCTTATCAACCGGACTCGCGCGCGCAGCGGACCATCGGCATCGGATCGCATCGCCACCCCCTCGACGACCACATCGGCGATCCCGCACCGAGAAAGCTCCGTCGTACACGTACGTGGAAAACGGGAAAGAGAGAGAGAGAGAGAGAGAGAGAGAGAGAGAGAGAGGGAGGAGGAGAGGAGGAAAGAGAGACAGGGACGAGTCAGGCGCGTGTTCAGCCTCCGACATATCAAAGCCGGTAGGTACAACGGGGGTTGATACTGCGAGGGGTTGTTGCGTGCGCACCCCGACGACCACATAATCGAACGGGGAGCGCCGTTGGCCGTGTCAGCTCCGCTCCGAGTCGCGAGTACCTAAAACCGAAACGCGAACGTGAAATATTTAGCGCAATAAGCGTCGAACGAAACGAACTAGATAACAAAAAATATTATATATTTATATATATACATACATACAACTACGATATATTTTCACTAAGCGAACTATACGAATTGAAAATAACCCGTAACGACAACGGTAATAAGACAACAAACAACAACCACGTACGGAAAATAAAGAATAAAGAAAAAAAAAAAAAAACATAACTAACTAGAAAATAATCATCAACACCGCAGGAGTGTACGTAACGTGTGTGTGTGTATACACGGTGTTGTTGATAGAGCCTTTCCCTTTTTCCACTGGTATTTCAACAAAATAGCGTAGAGATAAAAAAAATATCTACCCCTGCACACACATCCATGATATATAAAATACGACAATTTTCTACGCATACATATGTACATATGTATATATAAATAAATTGTGTCCGTGTCCGTGTGTCCGTGTGTGTCCGTGTGTGTGCGCGCGTACATACGCAGATTTAGTAAATTTCCTTCGTCGTTTCATATGTTGTACAAATTGTAATTGTTGTACAATGGCGTCGTCGGAGCATGGCATGTTGATCCTGAGACGAATGACTCTAATCGTCTGCAAGTTGTGCTTGTTACGGTGTTACGCACCGTGCCCGTGGTGCAGGTGTGAGTGTTGAATGGATAATAATAGAAATAAAACGAATAGTGTAAAATATATAAATATGTACATAACACCGCATCGTGATGTGCTGCAGTCGGTGATCCGTCGTTTCTGCGTTTCGAGTGTAAAAAAGATCAGATAAAATTGAATCGAATCGAATCAAAAAAGAAAGGAGAAAGCAGGAGGAAGCTTTCCTTTTTTCTAAATTATAACTCACGTGCTTCGATTTTTCGCGTACGTACAGTCGAGCCGCTAAGATAATTTCGTCGGCTGAGCTTGGCGGTTACGGGGGCGGGAGGGGGGGGGTTTGGAAATTATTTTTTTACCATTTCGAAACACCGCTTGTTTTTTTTGGTGTACGGAAAACCGAATAACAACGCTGAACAAGAACGCAATATGAAAATTAAGAAGAGACATTCGATGAAAAAAAAGGATAGATTAAAATTATTCAAAAATGATTTGTGACTCGGGAACGAATCGTTGTGCAATACTCGTTAAAAAAAAATTACCCCAACGTAACGTGAACGATAGATAAATAAAATAATAATAGAAATAACCGATGAAATTGATGCGAGGAAATTTTTAAAAACGAAGTGACCGTTATGTAATATATGTATATGTCGATGTATATGTAATGCTGTATAAGGGAAAAGAAACCTTCGCGGTGTAATTATAAAATATCAGGTTGTACAAAAAGTGGTATGAATATATCGTGTAAAAATAGAACGAGGAAAAAACAAAAACCAAAGAAGAATAAAATTTTGCCATCGGTGCAGAGGGTGTAGCGACACATAATGTGGAAGTGGAAAGATTATAATTATCGAATTTGTACAAATTACAACAAATAATTTTGTGATCTCCGGTGGATTATTTATTTTTTTTTTCTCACATTAATCCGAAAAAAAAAAGCAAGTGCTACGAAATGCAGGGTAAGGAAAGTCCCGTCGGCCCCAACACCCAAGAGACCCAACAGTACGTTGGGCCTTATCGGTTGGAAAAAACTTTGGGAAAAGGACAAACTGGTTGGTATACAGAGAACGTATTTTTTTTTTTTCTCAGCCGACTCAAAAACAACCCCTAGATCAAAGTCGAACCTTCGCCACGCGTACGGAACGCCCGCACCTCGTCTCATCGCACACTCCGTGTAGCACGTTCTGCGTCGAAAATTCCGTTGATAAAAAAAAACAAAAATTGAAAATTCGAGCCACGTGCAGGAAATTTTCGAACGATACCCACCCGTGTGTGCGCGATTCGTATCCCCGCACAACGAAACGAAGGGTACACCTTGAGCTGCGAGTGGGAGAATTTTGACTCGTCGCTAGGAATCGTGGAGAAATTTTCGTTATCGGGCCTCAACGAGTCGTACTCACTGCTCTGCAGTTACCCGGGGCTAGTCCAGTCGATGAGTGATTGATTGGCTGTTTCAAGGTCACTCAATCAGAGGCGAAGACCCTTCGGCATCTAGCAGACGCGCAATATTCGTCGTCGAGTCGCCCGGCTGCTCTCCTCGGTCTGTTTGACTGGGAAGTCCGTCCGACCATATACCCGGATTTTCTACTGACCAAACGTCAGCTCTGGCGCGACGCCGGATTGCGGCCAGCGTACGGAGCGCGGTATGGCGAAGATCACGGAAAATCTATATATTCACCCGACGATAAGCTCTCCCTTGTTTGACCATCGACCAATATCGGAGTATTACGCGAGTAACTCAACGCGATTGAATACGCGACGGACGCGAGCGTACCCAACTCGTGAAAGTTTCCACGTCGAAGTTTGCCGCGTCCCCGCGTTACGTCGCCGACACTGAATTTCCGACGATGTTTTCGGCCTGCCCCCTCTTCGGATTCCCCGAACTTTGATCGTTCGCATAACTAGATTTTGGGCAGGGGGGAAAATTTACCGGGTCATCGAACCGCGATTATGCCGGAATTTTATTCCCGCGATAAGAACTTGTTCAGTTTTACGAGGATAATTAGCGAAATAGTTTCGCAGTCCGTCCCGTTCCGCACGTATTCGCGTATTCACGTACGTACGTACGTCCGATGTAGGGCATCGTGAGTCGGTGGACTTGAAATTCAAGTTGAGGAAAAACCAGGCTATTTTTTCATCTTTTTATCTCGAATTCTTTTCTCTTTCACATTTTCCTCACTTTACTGAATTATATACAACCCCGCGCAACCCGTACTCCGAACTTTTTTTCCTCCACTACAAAGGGAAACAACTAACGACCCGCCGAACTAGAAAATTCGTCAGCAGCTATCTTTCGTTCTGACAATGAGAGTTTTTTTTTTCAACTTTCGTATTGTCGGTTTTTTCGGAAAAAAAAATTTCTTCACCCCTCGTTTTCGCGTTACTCGTACAATATGAGCTCGCCACCGGTTCGGATCAATCTTCGTACTTACGAAGTGCGTTTAAGTTTCGTTAGACGGAGAACGTCCGCCCTTCCCTTAGCGATACGGGGTAGCTGCAGGCATCTTCTATATAATACGTAATAGGCGCACACACGACCACGAGCTACTTTATAATCGTCCGGAATAAATAGGAACGCGTACGTACGTCGGATATAATAGACTTGGTACATTTACAAGGGTGCAGTTGGGTCATTAAACATACGCCCGTGTGTCACGATTCACGTACAATGTATTTACGTACCGACTCCGAAACCGGTGAATTCAAATTTGAGAGAGAGGCGCAGGTGTGCGTATATTTGTATGTACGAGGGTATATAGGAGGTTTGGAAACGGATGGGTCTTATACATATACGTATGTATGTACATAGATGGTCCGCCACAAATTGCCCTTTTAAACCACGTCGCCCCTTCCAAGTACCAGAAAATGTATCCGACAGCCGCGGAAGATTTTCTCCTATTACGACAAGATTGACGCGTACGGCAAAGAAGAAAAAAAAAAAAAGGAATGGGATATAAAGAAAAAAAATAAAATACGTATGAAAATATGAAATACATCGCATCGCTGGCTGTAAAATGAATCGTTTTCGAACGATTACCGTCGTCGTACATTTTGTCGACGATTTGTAAAAATATGCTTCGAAAATTGGTTTGTTTTTTTTTTTTCTTCTCTTTTTACCTTTTTTCTTCATCGCTAAAATGTCATTTTCGATCGAATGCGTCTTTTGTGGGAAATAGAAGCAAGAGAAAAAACAACAACAACAACAACAACAAGGAATATCGCGTGGAGCAATTTATTTTCCGGATGACAAACTACGCGGAATTATTGTCACATACCTTCGATAAAAAAGAGAAGGAATAAAATAAGTAAAATGAAAAATGAAAAGGAATGGCCGGGGGGTAAGAGTAGAAGACGGGGAATCGCCTCGGGAAAATTACCCTGGAGATCGAGATGACGATTGCGAAACTTCGGTGAACCGTTGTTGTATAATATTCATTATTGGATTGGTGTAATCTATATATAGCGAAAAACACACGTGACACGTAATGTGTATAGCTAGATATATCACCTATGTTTACATGGGTGTGTGGAAAAAACAAACAATGTACAAAAAAGTTAGAGACTGAAATTTTTTCGCCCTCTTTTAGATTTTAGCGATTTTAAGAAAGAAATCAGACGCTATTGAAAACGTCCGCAAAATCGTAAGAAGCACCGCACGTTTATTTCGGTGGCGAGCTCGCACCGTAAAACGTACAGGGAAAAAACCTGCGAACTTACGTACCTAAGGTCGTGACAACGACGACGACGGAACATAATAGCGATATATCAGGCGTCGAAAGTGGAACAAAACAATCCGCAGCGAACAGGGTTTCGAATATTTTTCGAATCGCCTACTTCGACGGTTGAACTACTATAGGTATACCACCTACTTTAACGCTAATACCTTTCGGTACGGATGACTTAACGACTAACCCTTCCTCCCGCTATACTCGCAGTTTTACCGGTAACGACACCCTATACACGTGAGTCAAAGAAGCCCTATACGCGATGTCCCTGCAACTATATTCACTCCAATTCTTTTTTCTACTCTTATTCTCGTTCGTTAACTCGCGTTATACGTGTACCTACATAATTGCCATAATGCGGAAGATCGATGCGAATTTCTCTTTCGAAATTTTACCTTCGTGGGGGAAGAAAAATAGCCGGCGCTCTTTTCGCCGTCACATGCGATTCTCGATGGCGAGAACTATTTTTTCATCACCCCCTACGAGCGTCGAATCGCAAATAGTTGGTCGTGCGGTTAGGACTCGGTTATTTCGCTTGGCGAGAAGTGATGTGTAATGAGTTCTCGTTGAGCCCCGTTTGTTGCCCGTTATGCACCGCTCGCCAGAACCGCATCTACGTACGTCTGGTAGGCGAGTGGTTCGCTCGTAGATGCATACGTGCCGCGGATAAATTCTTACGGTTTTTTCGTTGCGAGGAGTTTTGCCGCACCGCGCAAAGATCCTTAAAGCTCAACGCTTAAGCTGCATAGTATGAAAAGCGAGATATCAACGTCCCTATTTTATCGACGTTGCACTTAATATGCATATATCGCCCGTGAGATTTTATACTTTCTCACAGTCGTTTCGAGCTCGTATCGGCAAAGCCTCAACTATGACGTAAACTGTACCGCGATCATTGCCGTTATTTTGACTCTTGCACCACCGCTGCTTGTTTCGCGTGTACTCATATTTTGACGTTTCAATTTTCCAGAATTTTAGAAATTTTTCAATCAACGTTCCCTCCATTTCGTCTCCTTATCTTTCGTATCTTTTTTTTCCACTCGTCCATTCACTCCTATATAGCTGTACATTCGAGTCGGACGACGCTGCGGGATATAAAATGTCGACGTATTTTTTTTTTTTTCTCTTTTTCTATTTTATTTTTTTAACCAACGGATCGTCGATCCAGTGGATTCGCGGTCTCTGATGTGCTTCGCAATCGCTGTGGATTGGGTTTGATTAGAGTAGAGCGGAAGTTGATCCCCGCATGTTATATGTATACACTACAGTCGCACAAATGGTGAAATTTTCTTTATTCCCGCGCAGCGAATAAAGATTTCTACTCAACTAGCGGGGTAGCCAATTACATTACGTGGGTCGGTGGATTTCGGCCGGGTTATTATCTCTCCTTTGTTTCTTAAATTATTATTATTTCTTTTTTTTTCTTCCACTCGCGGAACGTGAAGAGAATGGAAAAATTCATCGGCATTTGAAACGCGCCCGTTGAGTCGACGAGTCAATCCCACGCACGTTGGAAATATGTATATATATTATTTTCCTCTAGGTCGGAAAAAAGGTATCGACAAATCATCGATCGTTATGCACCCTGAAAACTTTTCTTGACGTTTGGAATTAAAAAAATTGAATTAATATCCGACGTACAGACGGATCAGGGGAGATACCGCGGGCGAGCGCGTTCAGAAATTCAAATCGCTGCGATCTCTTGATTTATTATCGCTCATTTTCAGTAGAGCGTGAAGTATGCACTGGTTATTTATCGCACCGCTGACCTTCGCTTAATTGCAGCACGTTATACCTATACTGCGTTTTTATCGGCAACTGACAGAGACTCTCGACGCGAAAATGTAACACGCTATATACGAACGAAAAAAGGAATCAAAGTAAACAACGTGGAGGGGAATGGAATTTTAATGAAAAATCGAAAGTAGAAGTTGCGAGATCAATTAACGCTACACGTGCAGCCGCAGCTGAGGGGTCGGTTTTTGTATATCTGCAATTCGTATCGTTGAAATGATGAAAGATAAGAGAAAGGAGAGGAAAAAAGCGAGAAAATCGATCATCAATTTTCATGCGATATTATGGAAAATAAGAGTAATTTACAGTCGAGGTTGAAAACAGTCTCTCGTTTCCCATCGCTTAGGAATTAGTTGTGACTTTGGAGGGAGAGAGAGAGAGAGAGAGAGAGAGGGAAAGTTTCACCCTGCAGGGAACGATCGGGGCCTCGGCGATGTGCTTTAATACCAACGCCCTAGCGCCGTGTTTCGCAGGATGCAAATATATTTATGAAATTCTCTTTTGCTCTTCCTGCGTTCTTACCACCCGCGACCCCCCTCCCCCGCGCCGGCCCACTTCACAGTCGTCTCTCGCTATCTTCACCCTGCCTGCTCGTCGCCATCTCGTTTCGTTATGCATATATACGCATTAGAGACTGTAAACCATCGTATTCGAGTCTTTCGTAGAAACGACGTTATACGCCTTTTATACACTAGCTCTGGATTATATTTCGAGGACACACGACTCCCGCCCCCGGTCGTCCAAAGAATTTTTCGTGTTTTTCTTTCTCTCTTTCTCCCTTCCTTCTCTTCTACTGCAGTTGAAGAAATTCTAACACCGACCGACAGTCGCAAGAGAAAAGGAGAAAGAAAAATTACGCCGAATTATTCAAAGGTTCGCACCAGTTGAAGAAAAAAAACAAGCAAACAATATATATATATAAATATACCTCGTGCGTATACCTTATCGGGTACGATGCGGTAATAATTAATCCAGGTCGGGTCGTCCGACGTTATCGCGATTAAATTTGGCGCGTATATTAACGCTGTTATACGTCGTAGCCGGTGTGTATCGTACCTCGACTGTCCCTAGGTGAAGGTTTACGTCCATTTCACGTCACCGAAGTCACCCCAGGTACACGTACCCGTAAGAGGGCCGACCGGGCTCGCTCCTATTATAAGCGGATGAAAACGATGCCAACGGCGACGTCGCCCCTGTCTTAAAGACTTCAGAGGTCGTCCTAAGCCAATTTCCTCGAGCCAATAAGCTTACCTTTGCTCCAACTATTTTTTTATCACAATTTTTCCCAACTCTCAGCCCTCTCGTTCCACTGAATTTTTTCTCGAATTCTTTTTTTTTGTTCTTTTTCCACTTATAATTAATTTCCCCCCGCCCCCTCCCTGCCCCGACGCGCTATTCGAATTCTCTCCTTTGATAAAGTTCTTGACAAATTATAACTTCAATTTATCTGTATACTTTATATATTTTGATTTATTATTTTTTAAAGATAGGCACTCGCTTACGTCATCGGTATACTCGCAATTCCCGTCACAATTTTTGGACAGCATTTCGTTTGTTCCATGTTTGAAATTTGACGGAAAATAAAATGAAGAGTCGCGAAAGTCGATTTTATCGTTGGTTCGAAATGTCCCAATAATTTAGAGAATGAAGTTTCTTACGAAACTACAGATTGCGGGTATATGTATGTCCTGAAGACAGACTCGCCACGTGCTACCGATATGCAAAAACTTCGCGGGAGTAAAATTGCCTCTCGAGCAAACGGAAAGTGACTAGGATACTCGTGTCGGTTCGGTCGTATCTTCCTATCCAATATCGAGTTGAAATTGCTTCACTCCGGTAAACGTGACTAACTACCCCCTAACGCTACTCCGACCCTCGAATTCGCATCGGCGAGCACGTCCGTATGCAACTTCCGTGAAAATTTTGCAACTCCTCAGGTGAGGTTTGCAATATTAACGTGTTCGACGACGATTAATTATACGAAGAAAAAAAAAATCGCGCGTCGTATGCGCGGACGGGTCGGTCGGCGAACGATATTACATTTACGTTAACGTCCGTATCGAATCGGATGAAAAAAAAAAAAAAACCGACGATAGCAATTCCCACGCATCGGTGATCAGGGATTTACGTACCACCACTTCGTACGTGATCCCGTGTAACCGTTCGATAACGCCCACTATTTAAATTTGCATCCTCCGGAATCGCGCGAACGTTGATTTTTTTTCATCGCCTCTCTCCGTTCCCTTTACTTCCGTGAAAAATCGGCGAAACGTTCCGCGTTGTGATTCCCGGATAACGAGTCTCGTATTACCAACGACACGCTTATATTTTAGGCAAAAAAAAATATTGAGAGACTGACACGTGATACGATAATGCATATCCCCTGCGCACCGGTGCAGCACCGGGAGGTATATCATTACGACTGTTACGCAGTAAAAGTAGATCGAACGCTTGTTATTACTTAATCCCCCTTTTCTCTCTTCACCCTCCCTCGACTTCTCCGATATCTCGGCGCGTTTGCATCCAGCTCATAGCCGCTGTATTACGCTGCGCGATGCATTCGGCGGTACGGGCGAATCGTGACTAAATCTGGCATAATTAGAGGCAATGATTGAGCGCGTCATATATAGCCTCGTCTGCGTTACGTTGGTTACGTACAGGTGAATACGTGCGAACGCGCGTCCCTACGTAATGCGATAATAATTGAAATGGAAACGATACGGAGTCGTTACGCGTCGCGAGTCCGCGCGGGCTGTCTGACCCATAGCGGACGTAACCACTGCGAACGTTACAAAGCAGATTGCGCGGCATCGACCGTCGCCGCGTCGCGTCAGCTCCGAATAGCGCACGGCTGCCCGATGATACGCCACTACTACTGACGCCTCTACCACCGATCTTCGTCGAGTTCGTCGCCAGTACGGGAGAGTCAGATGCATCGACGGTCAAATTGTCAAGAGAATCGTAACGACGGTCGACAATTTGATCGAATGAAACTCGCTGCCCGCCGTTCACCCGTTTTATTTCATTTGAATTTTGCTCGCGGGGGGGGGGGGGGGGTGGGATCGTTGCGTGATTCGTCGATATATTTCTCGTGAAAATTGACCAACGTTTTTCACACCCTCGTCGCATGTACCGTACGTACGTCTCTACCCGCGAGTACGTTATAAGTCCGGTTACACGATAATTCGATTTACTGGTTTTTGGTCTCTTTTTTATTTCATTTTTTTTTTTTTTCTCTTTGCATTCCTTTGAATCGGATTGAAACGGAAATCGCAGTTCGTCGACGGTTCCGATTCAACCGTTCGTTTTACCGTCGGTTCTCCTCGTTGCGCTCGTTCGATTTGTTTTTTTCTTTTTTTTTTAGCATTATTATTTTTGAGCTTTCCAATATCTCTCCTTCGTCTCGTCATCGGCGTAATAGAGGTGTTTCAACACCGATTGATATTCTACGGCTGGATTTATCGTCGCAGTGATTATTTTCGTGCGATTCGCTCCCCCGCATATCACGTGAGTACAGTCGGCCGTAATGTGTATGCCTACAGAGCGGCGGGGATTCCTGTCCCCAACCGATAGACTCGACCCCCCTCGCCCCCACCCCGAAATATAAGGGTAATATAACTCTCGTTAATTTCAATTAATCATCGCGCGACTACAGAGAGTCGGTGTGCTCGCGTCACTCCCGTTCTTCTTCCCGTTATTATCCCTCTGCAGCAGCAGCAGCAGCAGCAGCAGCAGCGGCAGTGGCAAGTAGAAGTGGCGGTTCACCGGAGAGCGAGGCTAAAAAAATCAATATCCTTCTCTACGTGTATGGAGACCTTCGAAAAGCTGCACGCCGCGGTATAGACGCACACGTGCACAATTACGGTCGTCGTCCGAAAAATGTTCGAATCGATATATGTGGCTCGATTTCACGCGTGACGAGGAAAAAGTTGACGTTACAATGACAACGGAACGGATAATTATCAACGGGAACGTAATCGAAAATCAGAATCGTCGAATGACGATTCTCACGTTACAAATACGCCGATACGAACCCTTCGAAAGTAGCCGGTGCCGCTGTACCCGCCGTTTCCTTCCGTTGCGCTCTTTTCCACCCTCGATTTATTCCACTTTTTTTCCTCCTACTTTTTTTCTCTTTTTTTTTTTACTCGCTTTGCCTCTCTTCTTTTTTACCACCGGAGGACTATACGAACCCCCGAAAGAGAGAAATTATGCGTTATACGAAGCGTGAACTCTGCGGGCACGTACGTGCGGTACATGCACACTCGTACGTACGTACGTTCGTCGTGTTTTTTTCGTGTTCACGATGCGCCCACGATTCGATGTGTTCGAAAAAGAAATAAAAAAAAAAATAGGAAAGAAATGAGGAACCTGCGGGGATTCCTTTCGCTATGTATGTGTGTACGTAGTACAGGTATATTACATACATACGTACTTCTACATACCTCGTATCGAAGTATCTTCCGTTGTTGATACGGGTTCGGTACGAAACTGCGAACGCCTTGCATCGGCTGTTGTCTTCACCGGAATCTTCCTCCTCCTCCTCCTATTTCTTTCCGCGAGAAAGTAAAGCAGACGGAGAGACTGGAAAGCGGCGCGTGCAGTGCGTACCTCGTATGTATGTACGTAGGTAGCTGGATGGAGTCGCGAAGAGTGAGACGAGACGCGCGGAAGTTGCCCCTGGGATTCACCGAACTATTTTTGGCCGTACAAAAAAACAACGTGAGGCTATTTTTCACCGAGTTCAGACGCCCCGCCGCCCTTATTGCCGGGTGGGGGGGGGGGGGGGGAGGGGGGGTGTTTACTCCGAGAGCGCGCGAGGTGTACAAGGGGGCGTCTCATATACTCGGGACGTTCACCTTGGAAGATGCAATTTATTGCGCGGCAACCACAAACGGACGTATCAACTTGGATAGTGATACGACCTGCCTGAAACCAGAAGTTTCAAGCGACTCCTCCGTTCGGTACCTCGGTACGCGCCGAAACTCTAATTATACGTCGTTACACCCGTCCAGTTATGTTGTTTTTTTTTGTAATTTTTTTGTGTCTTTCGATTATCTCTCATCGCAAAATCAGTTTTTTCCCGCAGCCGCGCGTCTCTTTGTACACGTAGTAAATGGAACGATGTTCACGCATACTTTATATCTCGTTGTTTCAGGCCTCGTGAAACTTGGGGTTCACTGCGTACTCGGTAAAAAAGTTGCCATCAAAATTATCAACCGTGAAAAACTTTCCGAGTCCGTATTAATGAAGGTTGAACGAGAAATCGCCATTATGAAGCTGATCGATCATCCCCATGTTCTTGGGCTTTCCGACGTCTACGAGAACAAAAAGTATTTGTAAGTGTCCAAAAGTTCGCCGTTTTTTTTGGTTTTTTTTCTTTCTTTCTTTCTTTCTTTCGCCAGTTTTTTTTCTCAACTTTTCAACAATGCGAATTTCCCTCATTGTACGCAAGCTTTCCTTCATTGTCGAACGAAAAAAAAAAAAAAAACAAAACAAAACAAATATCTTCTTTGCCTACTCTTGTAAAGAGAAAAAATTATTATTTTTTTTCTCTTTTTCTTTTTTCCAACGTTACAAATTGAATCCATTTTTGCTTCGCAGGTATCTTGTTCTCGAGCACGTTTCGGGTGGTGAACTCTTCGATTACCTGGTGAAGAAAGGGAGGCTAACGCCTAAGGAGGCGAGAAGATTTTTTCGACAAATTATATCCGCCCTAGATTTTTGCCACAGTCATAGTATATGGTGAGTACATCGATACCTAGAAAATCACATCGTACGGTCTTCGTTTCGCGTCAATCTTATTACCCGAGAGTGGAGGGGGAAAAAAATAAAACAATAAAAAAAGGTAAAAAGAAAAGAGCCCTCGAAGGGTAAATTGTTTTTTCGGTTTCCCGCAAAGGGACCCGATGACGTTGGAATGCCCCTTCTCACAGGGGGGCGGGGGTGGGGGAATGAGCCGCTATCTTCCGCGTTGAAAAATCGGAAACCAACTCGAGTCTCGTCGAGAGTTGATCAAAGCCGGTGAAGTCTTCTTTTTAGACGTAATTATCAACGGACGGTCGATATCGCAAGTACGTTTTTCACTCGACTATGTTGGCTCGATATTTAGGAGGGTTAAAAAAATGAAGGAATTTCATTCACGCGCTAAAATTCCCGCCAGTCGGTTAGTAGGTGGTGGTGCCGTTGAAAACCGGCGTGAAAACAAGCCGCACGTAACACCCTACCTACCCTCCCGCTCCCCACAAGACGTCAGCAAAGTGTAAATGAAACAGAATCAATACGTTTCCGTCGTAGCCGTCGCGTCTACGTCGATAGGGCATCTCGTGTGCACCTACACCGGTTACGAATAGCTTCGCTTCACTGAAAAAAACTCCTCCAACTCTCCCACACAGAGACACGGACTAAATGGGTTAAGGTTCCCTATTTCTCGTCTGTCGTCCCTCGCTTCTTCTGACCAGAGCTCGGTAAAACAATAGCAAAAGCGATAAGCGGGGTTGTCGGGGCCACGGGGTGCGGAAAATGGAGAGGCGGGGGGGGAAAGTTCCAGTTGGCAAACGGTTTGAGACACGGTCCGCAACCCCCGACTTCGGCGATTGAATAAATACGGAAGTACGAAGATTCAATTTGGGGAAACGTTTTTCCCATTTTTTTTTTTTTTCTTCTTACTCATTTCCATTTTTTTTCCACGACTACCTCGATCGTTTCCGTTTGATTTTCTCCATCTACACCTCACCTTCTCTGCGAACGAAGATATGAATGAAAAAAAAAAAAAATGAACAAAAAAAAAAAAAAAAAACTCAACGGACAACGACTCGAACCGAGACCCTTTTCTGCATGGTTCGACGGAGAGGTTCTCATCAACGCGAAAATTATTGACTCGAGCAAAAATGTTCAGCCGTTCGTGTTACTCTCGGATATTGCTCTGCGGTATACGTACGTAGGTACATACAATTAAAGATTGTCGAAACATTACCGTACCGTCTACACGTCTGATTTGAACGTAGTCGCGAAATACGTTTCACGACACGTCTGCGTACCGAACACCGTCCGTAGATTACCAACGATCCCCGTACCCCGTGAAAGTACGGAATTTTCGGACTCCCTTTAATTCGGCAGGACGTCAACGATCGAAGTAAGCGGGGGGGCCGACGCGAGGAGGTGAAACTTGCATCGATTGTTACGTACGTTCGACCATGTGTGTAACGGTACGAAGCTATCAATTATCACCTTCCGGAACTACGTGCACCACGTACGGTGCAACGGTTTCTCGAGTTTTGCGTAGACGATAAATAAAGGTGAAGATCTCCGCGAACGTTTCGTCCAATGCCTTTGCAGTCCACCGCTATATTATTCGTCCTCGTACCGCGCGTCTATATTTACGTACATATATCCTCATACCGTTATTGATGTTCGATATTCCCGATGTAGAGCGATCCGGGAGCCGATCGCGAGGTAATCTATAACGACGTGAAATTCAACAGCGATTTAACGGCGGTAACCTGTAGATACGTCGCACTTGTTAGACGTCATGTGTTTTCAACGACGATCTCCCGCTCGTCGAACGAAACAGAATTGATAACGACGTGGCGGATCGGGCACTCGAGTTACGGATGTTGCACACGGTTTGATCGAATGTTGTTCAACCCTCTTGAAATTTCTCGGTTCCACGGGTCACAACGTCGCGCGAACCCTTTGGAGTCTAGCACGTACCTATTTTATTATTCCTCCCGCACTCGTCGTACCTAATTAACTCAACGACGGCGGAATACGTATGATTAGTGTTCGAAAACCGAGTGAGAGAAACGTTGAATAATTCAATCGTTTTTACTCGGCTTTGAGATTTTTTATCGTCAAATGTAATCGTTTTTTTTGTTTTTTTCTGTTTCACCTCTCGTTTGTTACAGCCATAGAGATTTAAAGCCTGAAAACCTCCTGCTGGACGAAAAGAATAATATAAAAATAGCGGATTTCGGAATGGCTTCGCTTCAGCCAGCTGGTTCGATGTTGGAAACAAGCTGTGGATCGCCGCATTACGCTTGTCCCGAAGTAATTAGGGTGAGTCTTACGATCAGCCTCGTGTCTTTTGGAGACATGAATAATTCACGATAGCGTGTAAGAAAAACGGAGCTATCCGAACCGGATTAACGCTCAAGATTGGAGGTTTAATCTGACCAATCGATGCGGATAGCTGCATATCTCGGTCCGGGGGCGACTCGATTTCCTCGAATATCCAGAGTTCACCGGTCACCGACTCGGTTTCCCATATTTCTATATAGATTTCATTTCCGTACCATCGGTCTTTTTCCCCGAATCGCGTCGACAAAATTAGAATAAAAATCCGGACTTGAAAAAGTCCGATTGAACGGAATGTAGCCGAACGTTTCGTTGCGATGACTCGTTAATTACGAACGACAACAATCGAGGGGGTTGACGAACCCCCGATTACAAGAGGCCGAAGAAGGACTAATTTCGGCGAACAATTCGCATTACGGCAAAATGGCGGGTTAAACCTCCGTCTTCGTATCATCGACAGCTGGTGTTGCCGCTACCCGTACACGCTCCTTGTGGAAGCTCTAATGAAATTTCTCGACAGGAAATTGTTGCCCCGTGAGGGTGCCGCGGCTAAATCATATCGGCAACAGAGATATATCCGACCTCACCTCACCACCTCCCGCGCAACGCGTTTACGCCAAATTTATGGCTGCAACACTCTTGAAACCTCGTAAATTCTCCAACACCAGTCGCCGCCCGCTGTTTGCATACGGTCGTAGAATTCCGGCCGACTCCGTGCGATTCTCGAACGATTCAATTGTCGTTGGGAATAAGAAAATAAAACGAAGAAATGAAAAAAAAAAATTCCACGCAGTTTAAAACGATAATTTTCAACTGCATTTCGCGCCCGCGAGTCTACCGTATATGGTAGTACAATGTTCTTCGAACGTAGCTCTGATATGCCATTGTTTCAACGGTGAAGATATACGACATTCCGTAAATATTCAAAATGAAACGCTCGCTTCAGATTCAACTCCGTAAATATCGAACAACTTCGCTCCTACTCGTAGGAGGAACTCCGACGATACGGGGAGCTGTCAATATTCAATTTATAATCAAGATTAACCATCTGCTTCGGACAGGTTCGTTATACACACACGTGAATGCAGCGCGATGCGATAAAAAGTGTTGCAGTTTTCGTAGAAAATCGGCGGATCGCCGTTAAAATTGTACGGAATTCGAATGGCGGTGAGTCCTCCCTTCACGTGTCGCGGTTGAAATTTTCAGGGCGAAAAGTACGACGGAAGAAAGGCGGACGTTTGGTCCTGCGGCGTTATTCTGTACGCTCTGCTCGTCGGAGCTTTACCTTTCGACGACGACAACCTCCGACAACTTTTGGAGAAGGTGAAAAGGGGCGTGTTTCACATACCTCATTTCGTGCCACCCGATTGCCAGAACCTTCTTCGTGGAATGATAGAAGTTAATCCGGATAAGAGAATGACGGTGAGTCCCGGTTTTTCCGTCTGCCTCGTACGAGTGGGAAATATGCTTTTACCCGCGAATGTTCCGACGGCGGCGATTTCACGGTGTCTCCTTTTCAGCTCGCTGAAATAAACAGGCATATATGGGTGACGGCTGCTGGTAAGGGCGAACTCGAGTTGGAACTGTCGATGATGGACGTCGTTCAAACTCACGTCATTCCGTCCATTGATGCGATAGATCCTGACGTCCTTCAGGCCATCGCCAGCCTCGGCTGCTTTAAAGAAAGAGATAAATTAATACAAGAATTGCTGAGTCCGAAGTGAGTTCCTTATCTCATGAATAATAACACGGCGTAGTTTGAAATTTTATTCACAAGAGAATTTAAACCGGCAGCCGCTGAATTCGCTCCGACTGCACAGTTAAATAAACGAGTACCTCATTTTATCTTCAATTTTCACAATCGTTTCAACGAAACACCGGTTTGCTTTTTTGTATTTTCATCATTTGCTTAACGGCGGGGGGAAGGGGGGGAGGGGCCTCAATTACTATCTTTGTACAC
This sequence comes from Athalia rosae, assembly GCF_917208135.1. Lineage (NCBI taxonomy): Eukaryota > Metazoa > Arthropoda > Insecta > Hymenoptera > Athaliidae > Athalia > Athalia rosae. The sequence continues at coordinate 10,993,449 of NC_064026.1, forward strand.
TTCCTCTTTTTCTTTTCATCGATATTTCTGTTATTCCGATCAACTTTAAAAAAAAAGAAAAAAAAAGTATGAACCGCGAAAATATTAGACGGAAAAAAAAATGGACTCGGTTCGTTGGCGCAGTTGATTTATTTTGCTCGTGATAAAAACGGTTTGGGAAATAACGCGGTGTACTGATCTTCGCTGTAACACCGTTTGCTTTTCAGCCACAACACGGAGAAGGTCATTTACTTTCTACTCCTCGAAAGAAAACGGAGAAGACCCGCGTGCGAAGACGAGCTCGAGGTAATGAGAGGTGGTATGAGGAGCTCGGCCGGTCAGCTGGAAGCTGATCCACCTAGAAAAAGGGTCGACACTTGTAGAGTAAATGGTAGCACAGCATTGAACTTAGGTCAAATAAGTCACGGGTCACCGTTAACGCCGCGGAGACAAACCAGGTAAGAATCGCCACCAAAAAAATAGATAATCGAATTGAAGTAAAAGAGAAAAAAAACAAATAAAGAAAAAGACACAAAGTTCAAAAGCCCCGGGGGTACGGAAGTTGGAAATTGTTGTTTGAACCATTGTCATAATTCCGACAAGGGGCGTAGAAAAAACCGTCGAATTGCGTGCCGAGTAACGTCTTGACTGACGAGAGTCGTTGCGTGTCCAAAATCTACTTCCACGATTCCGCATTTCGCTTTTCAACTACATCGCTTGTGTACGCCATCCCCGGGCATCGAGGGGTGGTAAAATTATTTATTCTCCCGTTAGAGCGGTCGGTCCGCGTCCGCGGTGGTCTAGAATTTCGACGATTAATAACAATTGCTTAGCATAAATGAAGAAACGCGGAACGTTTTCTTTCCACTCTTTTTCACTATGTTTCAGCGGGAGTGCGAGACACCATGCGAGGCGTTCACCAAGCACGGGCTCGCATTCGCACGCCTCGCATTCGCACGCTTCTACTCCTGGGGGTTCTCCGCTTCACGCACCTACGGTGGCAGGTCTTTTGAGTCCCCACAGAGCCGTGCCGAGTGCTCATCTCTCCCAAACCGGAAGTCCGCACAGATTATCAGTCGTCAGTGCGTCCGGCGGAAACAGCAGTCAAACACAGGTCATGCCGCCTCCGATTCCACCGCCTGCGAGCGTCGGTATTGAACTGAACGAAGTTCAACCCGGTAAGTTGATCAGGTTGAGAAGAAGATTTTCATTGGATAGACCATCGATTATTTCGATATCGCGTATCATTTTTGCGATCTGCACGCAATTTCGATTTCGGCAGATTTCGTTGTACGTCATGCGGGACGTGCATGATTTCGTTTCGACAGTTGTGAATAATTAGAGTACGATTGACGCGAGTGTGGTCTGTGCATAAACACGTATGTGCCACTCGGTCGGATGCGCGGAGTTTGCACGTACGTTGTTGAACCGTGAAAACCGCGAATTCCAATTAATTTGCAAATTTAAATCGTAGCTGCGTACGTATGCGTTGAAAACGCCGACCGATTAAATGGAATGAAATATTCATCGCGCAATTCGTACGCACGCATCGTTTATTTTCCCTGAATAAAATCGGCCTCGACGACGGAGAATTACTCGCGACGTAGACCAGCGTTCGCTACGTCTCTCTCGTACGTCCGATAACTCCTGACGTTCTTATACCATATTATAGGGGCTGCATCTTCGTTGTCATTTGCGACAGCGCGTCCGTAACGCTTACGGTGTACGTGAAATACACTTCGTTAAGAAGATAACAGTATCTTGTTCCTATGCTCATATTTATGGGAGCGTTCCCCGAGTAGACGATAATGCAGTAGGACGCGGATCGGACCCCTTTTACACGGATATATTATCCCGCGTACTTACCTACTTACTTATTATACGGGGTTAACTTACTCGATCGTTCATAGTCGTCGTATCCGATTACGCCAAGTGTTCCATAACATTTAGTCGCGCCCACTCGCTCTGTTTCTACTCATAGCTCCGTTTGTTGTTCAACTTCACAAGAGGCGAGGGGGTTCGTAACATCGTTCCTCACATTCATTCGTCCTCTGACATTTCACGTTATAGGTAAGGTAGAGCACGTGATACGTACGCACGTTAGTCGGGTGTACTCGGATTTGAAAAAGCCTTTTCCACTTTTCACATCGTAATCCACTCCCGGTTCTCGGTTTAATGATGGCTGACGTACGTACCATTGTACGTATACGTACGTATACGTATACGTACGTACGTAGTTGCGTTAAAGCCAACGTTACTCTGACGCCGACTGCGGCCCGCGTACCACCCCCTTGCAACAAAAGTAGTGGATAAAGAAACGGTGACGAATAAAAAATATCAGACCGTTACGTACGCGAACTCGCGACTCCCTACCTTTGGATATCAACGTAATAAACGTAAACGTGTCAAGTAATTTTCACCGAGGACAGGTGCCCCTTGGGTTTTCCAATCGAGGCTATCTCTCCAGATATAATCTGCGACAAAAGGGAATTCCGAATGCTTCGGAATATCATGACAATGGGGTGCGTGGAATGGCAAATCTCTGGATAATATAAATTTTTCATTCTTTTTTCTTATATTTTTTATTCCTCCCCCCCCCCCCCCCCCCCCCTCTAATTGAAACACCAGATGTCTATTGACTGCGGAAGGGTGGTTACAATGGCGTTACGACGACGTCGTATCAACACCGTTCGTGGTCGAACAATGCTTCTGGAATAAGCTCATCTCATAGTCATATATGCGGGAGCTCTACGTGACATTGCAACGCGGTCTGGAGTTTCGAAAATTACGGGAATTTCTACCGAGAATAGAGAGCTGGCCAGGGGAATATTCGAGAGTTTTATTTCGGTTTATTTTTTCAATTTTTTTTTTCCTCTTTCACCGAGTCTTCGTAATTAGTATTATTTGTTGTGGCACGCCTAAAATCGGAGTGAGTCGTTCTATAAGCTTGGTAACGGAGAGCCACTCAATGCTCATGGATTTAAGCCGAATGATTGTACTCGAGTGTACGGTGTTTAATTTATACACGATTATTTTATAAAGTATTTTTTTTTTTGAATAGTTCATGCTTAATTTACCGTGAATGAAAAATCAACGAATCATCAGCACGCGACTGCGTCCGTAGCGCAAAGTCGAGAAAAGTGCAGTCGCTATTTATTATGAAGGGGTTTGTCTGCTCCACATTTCTTCTCCTCTACTTTCCTATTGCCTGGAAATCTTTTGTTCGCGTTTTCATTGCAACTGCTACTCGAATACTACAGTATGTACCTGAACGTATATACGCCTACACGCAGTGTAACAAACAGAAAAAGGGAGACGGGTAATCGCTGAAGGCGTAAAATTCGCGCTCGTTACTTCAGAAGAGTCGGGTGCAGTTTCACCAGCTATAGGTACATTCGCACTTGTGCAAGGGGGGTGACAACGAGTTCAACAATAGCTAACTACCTCTACGGCTATGGTATATATACTACTTCCGTACGCGTTCAAATATCGAATTTACATCGTTGTATTCGTGTGTATATGTACTTTGCAGGCAGGAGGCATGTTTACAACGGGCAGGTAATTAATACTCGACTCTGTACCGAGAACCGATGCAAATACACGCCGTTGCTTATTAAACGTATGCAGTCCAACCTGAATTCCTGCGATCGTTTCATAGTCCCGAGAGGGTTGGACCAGGTCCACCTCATGTCTAATACCCAAAATGCAGGTTCATGTTTAGCGAATGAACCTTCCGTAGTTCGCGATTGTCGTACCGAACGACATTACATAGGAGAAAAAATATGACGAACGCGGCGGAACCGCGACGATTCGCAAATGTAGGCAAATGCTCTGCAGCGAAGTTGATGCTGAAAATAGAAAGCCATCGTTTGAAGTGTAGCGTATATCGTGCTTCGACTCTCGGGACTTTTAAACAATTCATCGTCAGCAGCTACCGGGTACCGGGTCGTTTGTCCCTCGGCGTCAATGGTCAATTATGCGAAAGCTGCTGTAGCGTTTACGGGTCTCAGGAGTTAACGTAGATGTTCATATTAAGTACGTTAAATTGAATGTTCACCTGAATAATTTAGTTTCATTTTTTTTTTTTTTTTCATTTAATTATTTATAGTTCTCGCGATCGGCGTCACTCCTCCTGGATCTCCTCATACCGGAGCGGGTTCGGGTTCCCATCATTGGAGATCCCGGTTGACTACCATTAAAAATTCCTTTCTTGGCAGCCCAAGGTTTCACCGACGTAAACTACTCACCAGTACCGAAGAGGTAATTTTACCGGTATATGCGTATTTATATTTATTTCCATTTATTCGTTTCGCCAGCACGCAGGGAAACAATTTTTTCGTTTTTTTCTAATTCTCTTTTTTCAAACTTGGATGAAAAATTTCAGGTGCATCTTACGCCAGACTCGTCACCCGAACTTACGAAAAAATCGTGGTTCGGTAGCTTGATGACTACCGAAAAAGACGAGACCTTTACGATTTTAGTAAAAGGTAAACCACTGGCTAGCATCAAAGCTGATCTCATACACGCTTTTCTATCGGTAAGTCTTATCGTCGAATCATTAGAATTAATTTTTCCCAAATTTACTTACTTTGAAAAAGTATAAAATAAATAAATAAGTTTTAAAAAGAAGTAGAATAATCCACTCATCTATGGACACCGATATCTAATCATTCATACCTAATTACTGACAAAAACCATTTTCAAGTTCAATCGCAACTTGTATACGTTATCGACGAATATCTGACATTATTCGTCAGCATTACGATAATGTAATCGACCTGGTAATAATTGAATGAATATGCGTCCCGCTAAGCCTCGTGGATAGGTATACGTACTATAGGTATAGATATGGTGGCTATAGTTTTTAACGTTTTCAATTTCCGCCAACACCACCCATATATCGGAAAAATGGAGATTCCTTTTCTCCAATATATGTATACACGATGTTCAGGTTATTTCTACGTTTTACCGCCGTCAGAGGTTCAAGCAATGCGAATTTGAATCGAATAATTTCTCATTTACATCCGCCACGAACGATTTTTTCCCCCAATTCGTTTTTTTTTTTTTCAACAATTATTTTTCCTCCGAGAAGCGCGTCTCGGTGCGATAATTCTCTTCGAGTCCGTTCAATTATCGTGTTGACCCGGGCTCTGCAGGTTATACATAAAATCTTATCGTTTCTTCAAGTTTGGGAGAATTTAATATTCCGTTCAATCCTGCAATTTTATACCACGGGCAAATCGGGGATCGGAAAATAAACGACAAATAAAAATCAGCAAAGAAAAAAAAAAAAAAACGAGCGAATGAAATATGGGAATAAAACCACGTTTCACAGTTTATACCGAAACGTATCAACTAAATATTCTAGTTCAATTTGTTTGGCGAAAAATTTTGTAACAGATGCAGCTGTTATTTATGTGGTTCATCGATCACGCATAGGGTGTTGGAAAACGGTCGTGCTGTGACTTGTGTATATTATTTTCTTTTCTCCGATTTGTTTTACGCCCACATCGGCAAATGAATTTAATTGCATGGTTTTTGAATTACAGATAGCCGAACTTTCTCACAGCGTGAGTTCTCCAATGTCTTTTAGGGTAGAATATAAAAGAGGAAGTACAGCGCCGGCCATGTTCCAAAGACAAGTTCGGTTTCAAGTCGATATTAGTGCGATTTCGAAACAGCCTAACGAACCTCTATTTGCCATCACCTTTACGCTCCTCAGTGGTGAGTTTACCCCGAACTTGGGAAGAACAAATATTTTCTCTCGCGTTGTATAATCACCTGATTCGGCTGATATACCGAGCGTGAATGTTCATCGAAACGACGCGCCGACGTTAAAACAACCCCCGCTAACTCCGGAACGATACGAAGATTTCTGAGCTTTTTCTTAGCGCAAAGTCTGCTCGTTTGTTCGTGAAAGATTGCATCGCGGCACCTCCGTTTCCACTGGTTGTTATAGAAAAGTGGCAAATATGTATGTTTCGCCGCTACCGCGATACAGCGGAAATTTATTCGTGTAGAAATTTGTGTACGACGTTATCATTATAATACGACCCGCTGCGCGAAGGACGTGGACGACGACGACATCCGCTCGAGGGGTTAAAAGTTTAAAGTTGCAAAGTTATAACGACATCCACGATCGCGCCGAAACTTCGCAACGGCTCTTATGAAATTCGGCAAAGTTGATTCCTTGTCAATTCTTTCGATGAAAAGCGTTACCGATTTTTATAGCGAGTCCATGAGCGGATCTCACCGTTGATGAAACAGTTCGCAGAAGAAAAAAAAAAAAAATTAGAAACACGCATTTCTTCATGGGTTTACCCGATAATTTTTCGGACGTTTAATAGCCGTGTGCAAAAGACAGTTTCTGTTTACAAAGCTGCGGAATTCTTCATGTGACTCGAAACGTTGTTTTGGCATTCGGCGTTCCCAGTTTGGCACTCTTCCAAGCGCAACTAGATCGATGTTACGTTTATTCGAGCCGTTCATATTTTCCGTTAAAATTTTCCGCCCTTCCCCATTCGAATTATGATCTCCGCATGCAATGGGTCGCGTACAAGTGTAAAATCGTCGTGAGAAGCTTATATGCTCGGCAAATTGAAACAGAAAAATAGAAAATAATGAGCGAGTTATTTGATAGAGGAAAATTAAATTGTCAATAATTTTTCACGCAGGTAATATTCGAAGATTTCGAAGAGTCTGCGAGCACATTCAATCCCAAGTATGTGCCCGTGGTATAGGATTGGGAATTGGTGGTCAAAGTAGGGCTGCGCCACCGAGTCCGAGAACTTCGCGAAAATTTACACAGGAAATGAGCGAAAGTTCAAGTTGCGGAAGCGACACCAGCGAAAGACTCTCCCTCAGTCCTCATCCCGCTACCAGACAGGTAGTGTGTTTCAGCAAGGTATCACATCATCCATCATCATCGTCGTCGTCATCTTCATGTCTGTTGAAAATTACATTAAGATAAAAGAATATTACGTAATTATGTGTACGTGAAATAAACACAAGAGAAAAAACACACAGAACAAAACACTCACGTGTAGGTATACGCAGTGAAGGTAAATTGACTCGTCAGTAAGAGAGGAAAACTAATATGCATCATTTTGATACACCTTTCATTCGTCACTCATTGTTGTAATATAGATTATGGTGTCACACGGAGGTTTTTGTTGAATTTAAAATTAAAAAAAAGGTATTTCTGACTCCTCCAGATTGATTCAGACATCGAATCGGACACATCCGTATTCGACGTGAAGTCGCCTACCGGTGAACACGGTCGTCGAAGTTCAACGTCAACGAACAACAACAACGCACTTCCTGGCGAAGTAACGACTTCACCCGGAAGTCCACCGAAGGCCGTAAGAAGTAATTCGGAGAGTCAAAATACCCCGGAAAAAAAATGCGTTACTACGATGAGCGGAAGCAACATAGCGTGATACTACCAGAATCTCCGGTTCGACTTTAGATCCAGCCTTAAAAATTTATGGAACAGCAGACAACGGTTTTGGTGAATATTCGTCACACGAATCAACGTTTGTTCATGATGCGTTAAGGAAACCAAAACCAATCAAACAAACAATAAAATTGTACGGAGTTCTGGGTTCTTTGTCACGTTCAAAAAATAAGTGTTGAGGGATTTTCAGAAAACTCGACTGACTAATAAGGTGCCTGATTATTGAAACTAGATTCGATTTGGCATGTATAATTGGTCAACAGATGATAATTATAATATAAAAACGAGCACTGTTCGACAATTTTTTATTCAAATAAATCCATGCTTATACTTGTCTATCCTTCTCCGACGAGAATTTTTATCAGTATCTGAAATGAATTTATTTCAAATAATCAATTGTTTCGGTGCCTTAACGTTTAAAAAACGATAATAGGACAGCATCCTTGAAAAACAAAAGCTAATAGAATACTGTGAAACAAACACTGAGGTATCTTCGAGAAAAAAGGCAAATAAAAAAACACTCATTCGATCAAAAAAATAAATTAATAGACGTATTTGATTCACGATCAAATACATCGAAAAAACAATTGATGCGTCAATTTGGTAATGAATTTTCATAGAATCGATGAATCAATTTCTTTTCGTGAAAGAATACCTGAAATAAAATTTAGAGAAAAATAAAAGGAGATGAAAAAAATAAATAAATAATCGAAAACTTTACTGCCAACTAGATGCGAAGGATTATACATCCGCAGCGTGCTTTCGAAGAGTATATTATCTAAAAATTCATACTTATAGGGTAGTCGTATGAACATTATTCACATAAATAGTTCATTTTATCCGTTATGGTTACGCCAAGCTCAACCAATAACTGAATTCGTATGCAATTGATACGCGCCGAATAAAACACGGTATCACCGATCGAAAATCATTATAATCAAAACCGACTAACTACAATACAAACTGAATACAGAGAAATCTCACCGGGGTGAAAATAAATTTCCGAATGAAGGGAGAAGTCAAATAAAATGAATACGAAATAAAATCGAGAAAAAAAAAACAACCAAGAAGTAGGAGAACTACAAGAGATAATTAAATAATTTCCGTATGATGTAATAAATTTCCATGGAGAAATATTTTTTTCAACAAATCGAAGTAAATACTCAATGTAAAATAAATCTTAAGATTGAAAATATTAGATACAAGCATGAGTATATATGCGATATATCATGTATATTCAGTACTGCAGCTTCTGATTACCTATCGGCTTCATATAAGGCGTTGTGCAAAGTACAGTTAAATATGACGTACTAATTATAATAATTAGTATATTTCTAATAACTGAATTCTATTTATACATATTCAAGGTATATTTTCTCAATAAACATATCTCATAAACAAACAAACAAACAATGAATAAATAAAATTCACGATAAATATAACAATAGTAACACTATTGTAAATTATAATTAAAATAATAGAAAACAAAAATACAAATAATTGGCCGTGCTTCGTAGAAATTGAATGAAAAAAAAAACAAAAAAAAAAAGCTAATTATATCAAACCAGTCGTTGTGATAATAATTTCAAAATAAGATTCAACGTACAATCGTGGGTAATGGATCAGAGGATTTAATTTTCATATGTGCGATTTTATGAGAAAATATAAACAAATAACACAAAATAACGTTTGATGAAATGAATACTCATAATTTAGATATGCGAAGAGATAAGAAAATCTGGGAAAAACACAAAAAAAAACGTAATTATAAAATATTCGTTTCGCTTGGATGAAAACGTAATCTGTTTTGTATGATAATTTCATTTTATCGCTCAGGTTAGAATGCATTAGACGGCATCTCGTTCCTACTATAAAACCAAAGATAAGACGTAAATGGATTACTATTATTAAATTATTAAAAGTATCCAAGCTGAACCAGGCGACGAGGGAAAAGTGCGGCAAATTTTACCCACCACTAGTTTGAGCTTATATACGCTGCGCACGTGATTAGATTGATTATATTATTCTGATATATTGCAAAATATAAAGCAATTATAAATCGCGAAAAGATCGGTATAATCCGACACTTTTCCCATATCAAAATAATCGTAGACTCATTATATATATATATATGTATACCGTACCACTCTGGTGAAACGGGTTGCGATCAAAGCATGCGACGAAATATTCGAATTTCTCGTTCTACGAGCGAGCCCGAGCTGCGTTGGAGTCAAGGTAGCCACCAGCGTAAGCGCTTTGTTGCGAGGTGTCACCTTGAGGGCTGTATATCACAACAAGACGTCTACGCCTGTGGCTACGCTGACCCCAACGCAGCTAGGGCTCGCTCGTAGAACGAAACATTCGAATATCTCGACGCATGCGTTGATCGCAATCAGTTTCACCAGAATCGCACTGCATACACATGCATATGTGCTATAAAACTAATCAAGCAAACGTAATTCATTAAATAATCGTGTAAAATTATTTACTTATATTACCTATGTACGGTGGAGTAAAATCGGGCTTTGCAATATACGTTTACCAATAATAATAATAACAATAATAATAATCATAATAATAATAATAATAATAATGGCGATGATGATGATGATGATGGTAACAACCAAAAAATTAGATGATAATAATTAAAATAATAATAATAATAATAATAATAATAATAATAACAATAATAACAACAACAACAACAACAACAATAATAATAACGATAATTAAATTAGTAATAAAAACAATAATAACAACATCAACAATACTCGTATTCATCGTAATAATAATGATAATAATGATAATGATGATAATAATGATGATAATAATAATAATAATAGTAGTCATTACCATGATTATGATTACTATTATTATTGCGATTATTATTATAATAAATGAGTGAAACAAAATTAATGAAGATCGAATGCATAGTTGAGATTAATTAATCCGATTATTAGCATGATTATCACATTACAAAACTTGACTCATTGTACGATGATGATATTAAAAATAATTAGCTTGCGGTTATCTATACTCATATATAATAGCGATTAAATATCATGCGTATAAATATAAATAATAAGTATACAATAATAATAATGACTATCATTATTATTGTTATAATTATAATTACAATAATAATTATAATAAGAATAATAAAACAAATTACCGGCCATGTTAAAATAGGATTTTATATCAAACAAATCTATAAGGTGTAAAAGTAATATTTCAAAACAAAGGAGAAAAAAAAGCAAAAAAAAGTGAAATCTATATATAATTTTGTCGGAATAATAATCCAAAGCGTAGCTATAATAATAATAATAATAACAATAATAATTATAATAATAATAATAATAATAATGGATAATAGATAATAGATAATAGATAATACTAATCATAATAATTATAATGATGATAATGTTAATCATATTAGTAATAATAACGATAATAATAATAACAATAACAAAAATAGTAATAATCATCATAATAATCGTAATCACAATATCACCCCCTTGAGAATAAAAAACCGAGAAAATGAAAGAAAAAAAAAAATTAATCGTACGTTTGATAACATGATTGAAAAAGATGAAGATGAAGTTGAAGAGGAAAAAGAATGAGAAAAAAAATTATTTATTTATGTACCGAGTAATACGTGCGAGTTAATTATTTCGTTGTCTCATATTTGTAATAGTTAATGTTTGTATATAATTACTATATTTCAATTCAAAATTATCTTATGCAGCGTAAACTGTAATTATTGATTTTATATTCAATTAAGATTTCTCATTTTATCGTTTCATTATTGAAAAATCATCAATATGTCTTTGATTATCGAATCTATATAGCATATATATATAATATTTGTTCTTGTATAAATTTTATTTCGAACTTTGTTCGTGAATTTACTCTGGATATATCATCATGATGAGGCATTACGACTTAGGGAATAGACAATTTTTATACAATTTTTTAAGCAATTTACAACAGTTTTAAATCTGTTCATTCATAGAATGTTCTTGTTAACAACGTTTTTTTTTTTTATTATTATTTTTATTAATTTTGTTATCGGCATAAATATTCTTCAAATATTAATATAGCCATTGTCTAAAAAAAGTTAGAAAGAAATTAAAGAGAGAAAAGAATAAAATCTGATACGTGATAACTCTTCTAAAATATGTTATTATTATTATTGTAAAAAGTCATCTTGTGTCGCTTGATATTTAAATAATTTATCATCGTGCTTCTAATATATTTATTGATTAATTATTCATTCTTATGAATTACTATAGTATAGGTATATACGCTGCATAAAGGTATACGTATATGGACTGGATAGGAAATCAAGATAAAATATCAACACCCCACGCTGTATATTTATTCTGATATTTTATCGAAGTTTCAAAAGTCTAACAGTAATTATAATTATAATTATTATAATTATTATTATCTCTATTATTATTTATTGTCATTACTGATATTACTATTATTATTGATATAGGTAGTGAAGATTTTGTAAGCGTGCTTTGTGATCAGTTTTATGTTGAAAGTTACACGGATAATAGATAAATGAATGGGGTATCGCGCTGTAGAATTTTTCTGACAAAAAGTGCACTTTTTTTGCAATAGCTGGCCTTACCCAACACCTGAAATTTGTTATTTCAGTTTTTTCTAAATAAGTATAACGAATGCATGCAGATTAGTTTAAAGTTGAAAGAAATAATAAAAGGTAAATGAAAACCAAATTACTTTCCTAACTATGTTAAATTCCCGGTTCTGAATCGCGTATACGTAGAAATCGATGTATATTCATCACTGACATTCATCATCCATTTCATTCTATCATTCATTCGTTCATTCATTCATTGAAAAATATTTTTTGAGACAAATGCAGACCGAGTAGAAAATTTTAAATAAGGAATCAAGGGAAAGTCCATTCTCTCGAGGATATATATCACTTATAATACATTGATAGGTATGTACTACATGAGCGTTATGTGAAAAATTCAGCAACGAATACATACACGCACTCGCCTAATAATTTTGCGAAAATAAAATTTTCTATGAATGTGAATTATCATTAATTAATTATGAATAGTGTGATTCTGCAGAGCTATCGGCATGCATATGCGAAATAATAAATGATGCGTGACAATTTTCCTCTCCGTCCTCTGCAGTAAGCCGATAAAAGAAAAGAAAAATCAGTATTTCTACCAAAAGGTATATTACCCCCTGCTCCCCCAACCCGTCACATAAATTTTGAATCTTAGGAAAATTCGAAGAAGCAGCCAATATAAATTGTATGATGAGATTTAGAATCCATATTGTGGACATTGTTGGAGAAATATGTGCAGCTGGTAGTTTTGTTTTTGTTCGGTTTCAGACTACATGAAATCGAAGGAATCTCCTAATCTGAAATTACGTTGTTATATACGCAATTATTTATATGTACTATGGTGGCTGCAATGTACAGTTCGAAACATTCATCACCGATAATTCGTAGGTAGTGACTATTAATTATTATATATTATTATATAATATATATATTGTCAGTTTTCATGCAAACAAGTAGATATATAAGGGATTAAAAATTGTAACATATTTGTTGATGGCCAATATCAAATATGTATAAAAATAATAACGCGACATTAATAATTAAACAAATGTGTTCCTTCATATCATTACCAATAGAATTGCAACCAACGAACAAAGTCGAGTATCTTTTTCTGTAATTGAAGATTTTCAAGAATTGTCACTTCATCAACCCCAGAGTAAACATCGGCAATTTTCTGGAATACAATAAAAATGATCTGCAGATTCAGTCAAGCAGTTATTTCGGAATGGTCTTTTGAAATATTATATTTGAACATTCAAACATAAGCGCATCAAATATATCTCAATAGGTAATATAATCATCTGTCGGTTATTATTTATTGCAAATCGGATCAAAGGTTCATAATTTTATCGACAGAGACCGAAATGTGATGTCGATAAAAAAGGAGACGTTGATCTGGAATTTTCTAGAACTGAAGAGGCTACTAAGAAAGATCATCCAATGAAAATGAGACATATGGAATGGCTGAACACCGGTTGATTTCCTATTGGTCCACGTTGACTGCGTGGTCGACTATCATTGGAAGAGCCGAGATTCGTCTTTTACAAAATTCCGTTTCATCAAAGAGTTGGTGACAGTCGGGATAAAACAGTCGAATAGTGCACAGCACCCGAAAGGGTTAAATTTGTGTATTTTACACACATTTCAGAAGTGAATCGCCCGTGCAACGATGAAAAAGTTTTTGTTCTGCATCATTGGGCTTTTTCTAGTCGCCGGTAATTCATTTACTTATTCTCTACCTCAGCAAATCCAAACACTTCCTCTTTCCTCCCATCATAAACACTTCTGATCAAATTGTTATTTCAATTACAATACACTAAAACTTGCTGAATTTCCAGGCTTTGCCCGTGCCGAAGATCCCACTGATGACGTTGGAACTGTGGAAAAAGACCTCGGATCAAGCCGGGAAGGATCTAGAACCGGTATTCTATGCTTCCACATTGTTAATAATTTTACATCATTTGATGTTAAACTATTTTCCGAAAAGTTTTGCAGTAGATACTTCAAAGCTAATTTGTTGCCTACAAAGTATGAGCTTCTTCGGCTAATAGCGATAACATATCCATTTGTATAGTCCATCAGCTGTAACTGTGTGATGTCTAGATTTTAGGTTCAGAAAATACAGACATATCATCGAGATTTGTTTTTTTGACAGATGATGAGGTGGTTCAGAGGGAAGAAGAAGCCATAAAGTTGGACTCGTTGAATGTTGCGCAATTGAAAGAGATCCGCGACAAAGCAGAAAAATTTACCTTCCAAACTGAAGTGAATCGCATGATGAAACTCATCATAAATTCTTTGTATCGCAACAAAGAAATTTTCCTCAGGGAATTGATTTCCAACGCCTCTGATGCATTGGACAAGATAAGACTGCTTTCTCTAACGGACAAAAATGTATTGGACACTAACAACGAACTCAGCATAAGAATACGGGCCGACAAAGACAACAAAATACTCAGTATCACAGACACAGGCATCGGTATGACAAAGACTGATCTGATTAATAATCTTGGAACGATTGCTAAGTCTGGAACTGCAGAATTTTTGGGAAAACTCCAAGATGCTTCAAACACGCAAGATATGAACGATATGATCGGTCAATTCGGTGTTGGATTCTACTCCTCATTTTTGGTCGCTGATAGAGTTGTTGTTACCTCAAAACACAATGATGACAAACAGTGGATTTGGGAATCTGATAGCAGCAGCTACAGCATTGCAGAAGATCCACGAGGCGATACTCTCAAGCGAGGATCAACGATAAGGTGAATAATTTGTATACAGATTAATCTTTATTCTAGATGAAAATCGTTATAACCAAGGTTGAGTAGTCATTATCTTATCACTCCATTTGAATTCAACACTCAACCTGAACCAAGTGTCTATCACATCTGTTATTTGAACAATTTCAATTTTTCAGCCTGCACTTGAAAGATGAAGCAGCAGACTTTTTGGAGACTGACACACTGAAGAACTTGGTGAAGAAATACTCACAATTCATCAATTTCCCTATTTATTTGTGGTCCAGCAAGACTGTCAAAGTCGAAGAACCTCTTGATGAAGATGAAATAGCCAAAGAAGACGAGGTGGATAAAGATGAAGCTCAAGCAGATGCCGATGAAGAAGATGATGCTAAGGTTGAGGAGGCATCTGACGAAGAAAAATCAAAAACAAAAACTGTAGAGAAAACTGTCTGGGACTGGGAAATTCTAAACGACTCCAAGCCAATCTGGACGCGAAAACCTACTGAAGTCGAAGACTCTGAGTACAATGAATTCTACAAAGCTCTTACCAAGGATACCTCCGATCCTTTGGCCAAGACTCACTTTGTCGCTGAAGGTGAAGTGACATTCAAATCCCTACTATTCATTCCCAAAGTACAGCCTGGTGATAGCTTTAACCGGTACGGAACCAAAGGTGACAATATCAAATTGTTCGTCCGGCGAGTGTTCATCACCGATGAGTTTAACGACATGATGCCAAATTACTTATCGTTCATTCGAGGTATCGTAGACAGCGATGATTTGCCGCTAAACGTTTCTCGAGAAACTCTCCAGCAGCACAAGTTGATCAAAGTCATAAAGAAGAAATTGATCAGGAAAGTATTAGATATGATCAAGAAAATTCCTAAAGAAGAGTACGAAAAATTCTGGAAGGAGTACAGCACGAATATTAAACTGGGAGTCATGGAGGATGCCAGCAATCGCGCTAGACTTTCCAAACTGCTTCATTTCCAGTCATCGAACCAAAAGGGAACCACATCGTTGGGAGATTATGTATCCCGCATGAAACCGCAGCAGCAGCATATCTACTACATTGCAGGATCCGCGCGCGAAGAAGTTGAGAAATCGCCCTTTGTAGAACGTCTGTTGAAAAAAGGATACGAAGTTCTATACCTAGTTGAAGCTGTCGATGAGTATGCAATTTCTTCCTTGCCAGAATTTGATGGTAAGAAGTTCCAGAACGTCGCAAAGGAAGGTTTCACCCTTGATGAAGGAAGCAAGGCCAAAGAACGTCTCGAAGAGTACAAATCTACCTTCGAACCCCTAACTAAATGGCTCAATGACGACGCACTTAAAGATCAGATCAGTAAGGCTCAAGTATCTGAGCGCCTCACAGATTCACCCTGCGCCCTGGTAGCTAGCATGTTCGGATGGACTGGAAATATGGAGAGGCTAGCAATTTCGAATGCCCATCAGAAGACTGACGATCCGCAAAAGTCTTACTATTTGAATCAAAAGAAAACTTTGGAGATTAATCCAAGGCATCCACTCATACGTGAATTGTTACGTAGAGTTGAAGAAGATCCTAGCGATCCAACTGCCAAAGACATAGCTCTGATGATGTTTAGGACTGCAACATTGCGGTCAGGTTACATGCTGCGCGAGACTGCAGACTTTGCTCTAAGTGTAGAGCAACTAATGAGAAAGAATTTAGGAATCCCACTTTCCGAGGGCACGGAAGAAGAAGATGAAGATTTGGAGGATGATTCCAAGTACGAGACTGAAGAAAAAGCATCGGAAATAGATGCCGATGAAGAAAAAGACGAGGAGCATGACGAGCTGTAAAAATAACTATTAAATTTAGGAAATCAAATAGGGAAACTTACAACCCAGTGGAAGGAGCTATACAATGTATAGTATATTCCGCTCAGTTACATTTAATTGCAATTTTCATGTCTGCAAATGTGTAACTGACATGATTTGTTTTCCATCAGTTTCTCATCAAGTAAGATACATGGCTCATCATCATTCGAAATATCATTTGATAAGTTGGGAACTCCGATTCCAATGAATACAAAATTTGATATTCGGCGTAATGGCAAGTTGCATGAATACGGCGTGATATTTTCCCTCATTAGGGAGCCTCCAACGTTTATTATGCAACCCCTGAGACAAGATATCAGATTATTGCTGGTATCTTATCATTACCAGTTTGAGAGCAATGCATTTAATTTATTTTGGTTCTTCTATCAATACAATTTGTTTAGTTGCGCAAAAAAAATTTTGCGCATCCTTTTTGATTACGTATGCTTGTGAGAATGTATGAGTGTATTTGTACAAACAAAAATAAAAATGATTCAAGTAAATGCACGTTATGAATCTAAAAGCTGCGTACCTTGCCTCAGAATTTCAAGTTCATCCCAGATCCTGATGATTTCAATTCGTTTATGAATCAAAAACTTATTTATCATCTCGTTACAAACACTTCAAACGTCTTAGTACGTTTTACGTACTGAGATAGTTTCTGTAAATAAATATAATAATATACCACCAGAACTTAATAAATAATCGAGTTCCGAAATTTATTCGTTAACAATCGTATTCGTTTTACGTCTATGTTTAAAAACAAGACGTATCCGTGATATCCGTCAACCATAATATCTTTCTGTTGTAGCGTGCCAATGGAAAATGTCATTTCCTTTAGGACTCAGTAATCGAGACAAGTTGGCTGAGCATAGCTAAAGCACATTTCCGTTTTCGAACCCGACGTCAACCATACTCAAAGTCCGTGTGTTTTGTGTTTCTTTGAAGTCACAATGATTTTCGCTAATTTAACGTGAGTATTCAGTTAATTCATATGATAATCAAGGCTCCATGTTGGAGGGCAATCTCGGAATACTTATTTAATGGAAATTTTTCACGCTCTATGCTTATTCATTTTAAGATACCGTCCTCTAAAAGGCCGTTTTCGTCATGCCGGCGAGGATAATCAACTACAATGTTGATCGTTTTTGTGTCGTAAATATACCGTTTGAAGCCTGAAATTTTATATAAAATTTCACGTACTTTTTTACGCCATACGAAAAGATCGATGGATTAATAAGCTTTGTGGACAAAACAGCGTTGCTGGACACGTAAACAACATAAATGGCGTCTGTAGTCACGCTTGGACAATGCAGAAACGGAAAATTTTCTATTCTCGACTGTTCTGCAAACGTCCGATGCCTCTATCTGCCTTTTTCTCGCTATTGCGTACCCGATCAATGTAAAAGATTCCTCAGATGCTCAGTATTAGATTAGACGGTCCATGTCCTGTTGTTAGATAACAAACTGAGACCATCATAAGGAGATAGTCAGGCAGAGCTACCAAATGCTGTCGAGACTCAAGACTCAAAATACTTATAATAATAGAATAATTATAGTCGACACTTTCGATACCCGTTTCAACGTTTCTGTAAAGATAGTATCATATCCAGCAAATCTGTAACCTTGAGAGCAAATCACTAAACAGATCTATTCTATTACCCCAATTCAAACCTCCCCTTTTTATTATTTTTATTACACGAAAAATAAAAAATAATACTTTCAATTTGCATTCAATCGTCTGCCAATGAAATTCTTTTCGTTGTCGACAGACCAAAGAATGACATAATGATGTAGCGAATATATTAAAAATTTCCAATAGTTTGCTTCCGCTGCACTCAATGCCACTTATTTGGTACAAATTTGATTCAACTCGGAAAAATTCGTTGTAGTTCTTTTTGTTTTAAAAGCCTACAGTTGAAGCTCCTCTAGGCAATTTAATTGTAGATGTGCAAGATGCAATAATTCCAAATCAACCTGACTTGTTTCAATACTTCATTTATCCAACGTTGAACAATTATTCTAAGTGGATCCAAGGGTGTCTTGCAATTGAATTTATTCCGCATTGATATATCGGAGTAAGCATAAAACGTGATCATGTGCAGATCAAAAGATGAAGAGTATCGCTCAACTTATCTGCTTCAACCATTTAATTCAAACAATAACAATAACCTCAAAACTAAGGATACAAATTGGTCAACGGATAGCCACTGTACAATTTTATTCGCTCGTCATCTCTACATCCGATACACAACCTCGACAATCGGGGAAATGAAGAATCGCTGACCTTGCATAACTCTTTCCTTTTTTTCTACGGAGACTTCCATGTGTTTGGTATATTGGCTTGTTTCAGATTTCGACTGCTGAAAGTGGAGTTGGATTTTTCTACCTATTAAAGTTTATTGAAAATCAGATAATAATATAGCAAATAGTGTTGACTCTGAACAAATATATTAAGAAAAAAAAATAGTAATATTGCATTTGAAAAAATAAACTGAAGTTAATAAACACGGATAATACTACCATCATAAAGAGAAGCAAATCCTTTTATAATGGGTATCCAAGACTTGCAAGCATTTTTGGATAGCAGTGCCGTTCAAGGCGGCTCAGTCCCTGTAGATTTGTTGAGAATCGGACGTAACATTGCACAGAGACAACGCAGTCGGGCAGGCAAGGGACAACAGCAGCAACCACCATCGTCTAAGTTCAGATTAGTACTTGATGGAGAATGCTGTTTAGACAGATTGTACGGTGGTTATTTCTCCGGTAAGAAAATGCCCAATTTTTTTGTACAATCTTCGAATTGCAAATTCGAAGATTTCTCATGAAAACATGAAATAAATGTGACTGGATTTTTTCAGACTGGGCATGTGGTGGACAATGGAACCGCATGGTGCAATTTCTTGCAGTACTGACAGAAGCCACAGAAATGTCAGGAGTAGAATTAGCTGTATTTTTCAATGGGTCCCTTGAATCTACTCGGCGTGTAGATTGGATTCAGCATCAATTGGAAGTCAGAATAAAAGTTAACAATGTAGGTTTTTTATAATTCCATACTCCCATTGAGGACTATTTTGCATTTTTGGTGATGCACATTTTATTCATTAGGTCTTGAAACACATTACAACTAAGGGCACCCCACCGCCAAAAATCTGGTGGACTCCACCGGTATGTTTACGCACCAGTCTTCGCATGGCGCTCAGGCATTTGAATGTTACAGTGGTGAGAACATATGTTCTAAGACTTATGAAAGTATTTTAGTTAGTGAGAGATATTAAACGCAATTTATTTTATCCAATAGTTATCCAGCATGGATGATCACCACCAAGAAGTCATCGCTTATTGCCGTGAAAATAATTTCAATGGATTAATAGCTGACGATGCCGAGTATGCAGCCTTTGATCCTCCAAGATATTTTTCGTCAGAGCAACTGAAATTGACTTACAAGGTATCGATTATTCGTATAAATAATACACATAATTATTTAACCCATGTAAATGTGTATTTATTTATCTGTTTCTTTTTGTATTGTAGGGATCACTGGAGACAAAGGAATACATAATTGCTGAGTTCACAAAGACTCTTAATATATCGTCAGACAGACTATGTACCCTGACAGCACTCCTAGGAAATTATTTACTTACAGAACAGGATTTAGCTGACTTCTATAAAAAACTCAATTTAAATACCAACCCAAACAAAGTCACGGCCGAACAAACTATCAGGGCAGTTGCTAACTTTGTGAAGGATTTACCATCCGTTGAATTAGATGTTGTGGCACAAAAAGTATTTGGATCCCTATCTGACCCAAGATGTGCAAAACTAAGACAATCCGTTCAATACTATATCAACGGGACGAAAGAAGGTTTCCTGCATTACAAGCCAGTCAAACCAAGTAAAGGTATGTGTTGAATCTGTTTGAGTTTGAGTGACTTGCATGATCCCTTTTTGATGATCTAATTTTTAGATTTATTATGGACGCGTGTTGCAGCTCGAAAATCCGAATCCAAACAAAGTTTGCCGACAAGCAAGAATTCCACAGAACCTACACCAACCTCGGAAGACGAATCAAATTTGGAAACATCTCGTTTTGCTTCAGAAACTGTTGAGAGAGAACGCGACAGCCTCCAGGCTTATAAGCAGGCGACAGCCAATGCAACAGCTGCACCACAGATCGTAATAGAACCACCAGGAATTCAGGGAAACGGTGATGCTGACAATAGCCGAGCTGAAGATGAACAAAGTATGTAGACATCAAAACAAATTTCAATGATCTTCTAATGTCAACAAATTTTAACGGAAATCATTTTTTGTTTCCAACAGATAATGGACACGCAGTTAATGGTAGCCACAATTTATTAATCAGCTCTTCAAGTTCGAGCAGCAGCTCGACAGCAACTTCACCCTCGCACATAACAATTGATTCTGGTAAACAATCTGAATCCACAACAAGTATTCCCAGTACCGTTCCGGAAGTAATGCGTACAGCCTCTGAGCGGCACCAAAAAGGCCTGATGTCTCCCCATATCTATCAAATTTTAATCGCCGGAGAGATAAAATTGCCTGTACTTTTGGAGGATCAAAGTCATAAAGAATTCCCATCCATACACATAATTTATAGACCCGTCAGACAGATGGTCTATGCAATTTTGTTCAACGTACATCACCGAATGTACCTCGCCACTAGAAACAAGGAAAAAGGTGGTAAGTATTTTTATTGCAGTTGGTCCTATTATAGCCTTAAAAAAATAACATAATGAATGCGCGGAAGCAGTTTTTTTTTTTTTTTTCTCGTACGAGATACTCATCACATTCATTCACATTTTAACTAGAAATCACAGGAAAGAATAGAAGACCGGGCAAAAAAAGTAATCATCATTCATTCCTATCGCATGACTATTAGATCATTTAGATACTTATTTTGCTTATAATTATCATCGTTATTACCAGTTTCATTACGCAGCTGCAGTTATTTGAAACCATTTTGTTCGTATTTATAATTACCAACCCTTGACCTTGTTGGACATTTATTTGCAACGTGTATGAATTTTATGAGATACATTCGTTATGAAAGTAGAATCAACCTCTATGACTGATTCGGCAGATAATGAGACAGTGGAGGTACCAGACGTCATTATAAAAGAGTGGGTCTGGTCAGAGACGAATTGTTACCAGGTACCAGAATTGGTAAAAGCTGAACAAATTGGATGGGGTGTTCCTACGATACAACGTTTATGGTTTGGGTGAGTGTTTATTGTTACTTCGCCATTAAACCTGTTTTAGCAATTGGCGCAACTGTAGCACTTCTTCAAAATTATCAGGACTCTATGAAATAATGGGATTATTATTAGCCATTTCATAAATTGAATATACTGCTTCGTTGCAGCTCTCGTGGGCATCATAGGTATGTCCTCTGCCATTTGTGTTGATGTTGTAGCTTCAGGTGACCAGAAAAACGATTGTTTTAAACTATCGAATCTTGGGTATTTTATGTCTGAGGAATGATCTCAATCGCTGGTTACCTCGCTTTTACAATATTCCTGATAAGCTGAATGAATGAAAATAAAAATCAGCTTATTCCGAATATCATTCACCCTTCAAAAAACTATCCCGACTTAAAGGTTTTTAATATATTTTTCAGCACAGGGATCGACGACAAACGCCGAAGGCTAAGAGGTTTCTTAACCTGTCTGAAATCTGACACACCTCTTATGTTGAATCCTTCTTATGTCCCTCAACATTTACTAGTTATGGCTTGCGTGTTGAGGTAAATATGATCAGATTATTTACTGGCGGAAATTTGAAGCTTCCTTAGCAAAGCTATTGCATGGCCATGGGATTGCTATAGTCATTAGAGGAAGTACAGCAAATTAATATCTTGATTTACTGTATTGGAAACAACCTATTTTCAAATATAGGTGTGGAATAGTTGATTCATCTTTCGACTAATTCCGAAGATTATTTGAAACAGATTTAGCGAACTCTTTACTGATGATTGTTTTGTTATTCCGAGATTTCTTCCATCTCAGAAAAAGTTCATCATCTTTAAAAATCATTTGAATTTCAGGTACATAATGACTTTCAATGAGGAAATTAAAATATTACGCTGTCAAGAACTCGACGCCTTCATTGCACAGGCCTTTTCACCAGAACTTATGAACGCTCAATACCTACAAGATCTACAGGTAAATATCGTTTTATCGTGTAGGATTTGAACAGACATGAAGATGCGACGGAAGTTTGATTCACATACTTGCAACTTGACTCGATTTTTTCCAGCTCCCTCTCGTAACATCACGTGGTGTTCAATTGGCGACATTATTTATGGCTGGTGTAGAAACCGCGTTACTGGCAAATGACGCCTGCGGAGCTCCCATACCTTGGTTAATGTGCTGCCCCTGGCTATTCTTTGACGGTAAACTATTTCATCACACACTCGCCCGTGCCACGATTGCAAAGAATCTTTTGGAACTTTGTGGAGGGCACATAGAGCGAGTTATAAAAGTCGAAAGAATGCGGAAAGCTGTCTTAGAAGGGGTCAATGTTGTCTTCGCTCGTCCTCCGCTATCAGTTGTTCCTGGTAAGTATATATTTAAGTATTTATCATCAAAATCTCTTAAGATCTGTTATTTTTATTTATATTTTTTTTTTTTTTTGTCCGAAAAAATTTTTGATCCAAACAAAGTGAGTTGTGACCCCCACGTGCTTTTAGGAATACGTATATCAGCGCCGCAAAATATACTACCTGCGGGATGCTCAATCAACGAAGGTCTTGTCCGAGGTCGTGGAAGTGGAAATCTAGCCCATCGTGGATTAATGCGACGTCCAGTTCCATCTCGAGGAGGACAATTAGAAGTAGCAGGCGTGGTTGTTGGACAATGGGGTCCAAACTATGGATCTATGCCTCCGGGTAGACGGCCTCAGCCCATCCAAGGTCATGCTCGTGGGCGACTTCCACCTCAGGTAGGATATCGCATGTGCAATCGCAGTCTGACTATGGTCCGATACCGCTGTGTTTATGTGGGACAAGATATGCAAGAGCCTGGCTTCATGACTGGCGTTGAAAAGGATGTTGAAAATATTCAGTAGAATAACACTATTTGATTTTTAAACGGTGAACGATAACGATGACTTTCAAATGCATGCCAGGTGCGCGACATATATGATGTCTAGGATTTTTAAATGCATTCAAAACCACTGAGAAAGAATCGAAAAATTATTAATTTTAACTAAAATTCATTGTAGATATCTATTGCTGTGTTTGTCTACATGTAATCTGTAATGACTAGAGAAAATCGTGATTGAGTATTTGAAATTGACGAATTACTGCTCGAAATTTGATGGGAGTTTAACAAGGTCGTTGTACGTGTCAATTTTTAACTTATTTACATGTTGTTTATACACCGTTTTTATTGTCTTTATAATAAAGAGAATTCAATTTTTGTTGATGCTCATAACTGTGGTTTTTATTTATTAATCTAGTTCTAATCGTGGCATCTTGTGGCGAAAATTTCTTGCATCAAACACTACGAAATGATAAAGAACTTTCTAAAAATATGACCCCATTTTTCCATAAAGATTTCACTGGATAGTTTGTTTGTTATAGGTGACCTCGATTGGTGGTTTGAAATTCGGCATTCCTGGTGGTTTCAACCCAATGGGTCGTCCAACTTTTCCCACGCGGGGCAACAACAGATCTCAAATTGGTGGGCGAGGCAAGAAGACCCAAATGAAGGTGAGATAATATGGACCTCCAACCTTTCATGTAATCTGCATTACAGCATTGAACATGAAAAACCATATTCTCAGGCAATCAACAAGAAAAGGACTACTACCAAAAAGAATAAAGAAATTGAGAAAAAGGATACCAAAGGCCGTGGTATAACCGTGGAGGGTGTCACAGATAAATACTCGTGAGTACTGTAAATACAATTGGTTAATGTTCGTTCTTTATTTCCCTTGCAACAGCTTGTCGACGATCCAGTGACCCTCGATAGATATTTGCAAATATTTTTTAACGTATTGATCAGTTCGCTCACGGTACAAATCTCTAAAATGTAATTTCAGTGATTCAGTGTTACCGGTGAATGGCACCAAGGACAGCATGCCAGTGCCTGGTCAGTTCGACGACGCGCCAGATAATGGTAAGGTCATAGAGAAAGGTCAAGGCGATGCTCCACTCGTTAATGCGGTTTTAACTGAAAATTAAGAACCCAAATGATATACTTGATATAAAAAAAACAACCCTCTCGGATATGACTGAAGACTGCAACCAATCAATCTAGTTATGTGTCAGTTGAGCATCTACACTTTTTGAAAATTTTCAAATCAGATCAACATATCCCATCGCTGCTGACGTGATTTTGATTTTTATTAGTTTTCATAATCATTCGATGAAATTTAAATTCAAAACTTGTCGATTTCCTCAAATTTTCCAACACTTCTTTTGTGACCCAAGCCAAGTGTTTATCTGATATTCATGATTCAACATTTACTTGAAAGTTAGCGATGCATAGCGGTTTTCTAGTGTTTATGCTCAATACACATAAAGCTCTGGTGGGGCCAAACTATTACATAACATAGGTAAAGACAACTGGACGGCGCCATGCTGAAAAAAAAAGAAGAAATTTAAGAGAGCGCAAAAATAACCAATTTTTGACTTATACTATACGATGTCCTCACTGCCAAATGCACCACACTCTATAAGATAGAAAGAATTGTGGTTGTGCTGAAGAGCTGCAAGGCTCTCGTTGCTAATAAGGGATGAAAAAAAAAATCTCGACTGATTAGTGTACAATTACGCTAATAATGTATCTAAGAAGAACAAGTCGTCAACTGCTATATCTATTTAGTTATTAAGAAGCATGATTATTTTTTTTACAAAGAAAATATATATTTTCCGGTATTATATGAAACGCACGCTTCGATAATCTTGGTGCCATTTTCCCCCTGAGGATAGAGACGATGTTTTAGAGTATTGTTAGACTCAAAGGTTACTTTGTTTTTCTTTTTCTAATTCTTTTCTTTCTTTTTTCTTTAATTCTTTTTTTCTTTATCATATTATGGGGAATTTGGTGTCACGACAATCCTGAGCGTATGGAGACTGATGCTTTTCATATAAGTAAAATATATATTTATACATACTAGATTTAGGATTCCTGTAATGTATTATACGTAAGGTATATGAGCATAGCAAATGAAATTAATGGAATGCCTGAACTTTTTTGAATAAATGGATGACAGAATGAATGAATATAAAAATGATATCATTTTGAATGATTGCGTTTAGCAGAACGGCAAAAGTTATGTAAATATGCAAGGGGCGATATAATATTACAGATAAATATATATATATATATCTATATATATCTATATATAGTAACTATAATATAGATATATATATATGTGTGTGTGTGTGGAGAGATATATATTTATTAGCTGTTGTGCCTGAGACGTTTGTGGATGGCTGTTATTTTGGTTGAACTGAGAGTTTAGACAACTTTGCAAATCTTTAAGATGGAGGGAAAAAGGTAATAATTTCAACTAAACTCAATCAGCAATTGTGGAGGTTTGTTGGTCAAAATACGCAGCTTGATGTTATGTCAGACATGATTTTTTGATGCGTCGTGTTTCAAACAGACTATTAGTTATTGAATGATGCCACACTGTATCCGATCATGATATGTTATGCGTCACACTTCCTATCGAACTAATCGTCGTAATGAGACTGTAAGTGACACATTCAGGCTTTGTCTAACATCAATAATTAGGAAAAGAATGAGTAAATGTCTTGAGAAATTGTATATAAGTCGAATTATGACTAACATGATAATAATATTGTGTGGCAAATTGGACAACGTTGATTGTAAATAAATGTTGGTTAGATTAAGATAAAGTGATAGCGCGAATGAAAATGTATATAATAAGCAACGCCTAAGTGCGCCGTTCATGCACCGAGGCCAGTTAATGATTGCGTTTAAATTGAAGAGAAACATATTCTATTTATACCTAAAATTGTCGATAAGAAACATTTCTACATAAGATGAAACCGGTTTATTGAGTAAAATGATGTTTCTTTTGTTCTCTCTCTTTTTTTAATTTATTTATTTGTTTGGTCGTCATTTTCGTTTGACTTCTCATGAAAAATCATGTAAAACAAATAAAGAAAAAGGAGAAAAGTAAAAACTACAATGGAACGACAAGACACGATTAACTGATTATATGACAAATGGAATAATGATGAGAAAGAAAAAATGTGTGGCTCAAAACAACACAAGAGGTATTTAATGCGATTATTGATATCCATTTTATTAAGATAATATAACGAGACTTGATGGGATGAAAGGCTATATTTTTGTAGATTTGTTATTGCGTGAAAAAAGGCATTAAGACAATGACTAAAACTTTATTGAAATTGAGCTAAACGACGGTATAGAATCATATAACATAATAAAAGGGATATATGTACACACGATGTTTGAAACTTATAGATAATTAGTATTAAAAAATGTGTTTGCAACAGCTCTAACACTATCCACTATAAGTACCAGCTTGGATCGGAGTGATTTTTGAAACTACTACATTCTGCGAATCGCAATACCCGTGCCCATATGTACATTGTCGTTAAATACCGCTTGTTAGTTTAATAGTTAGAGAAAAACAATGGGATAATAATTTTCTGCCCAATGTCACCATCGACGACTTACGCCCAGTGTCAATGTACGTTGATCCAGTTTTTCTAATAAGGCTACCTTCAGATAAGTTGCTGCTTAAGTAAAATCTTGGAAAGAAATCAGAGTGATTTTAAGCCAACATACATATAGCATTGTGAACTGCATTGCAAGTTTAAAAAGAAAAGTTAGCATACATTATTTACCGATGATATATATCATGATATAATTGTACACCACTCCGCTACGTTCGTTTTTGGTTTTTATA
This sequence comes from Athalia rosae, assembly GCF_917208135.1. Classification (NCBI taxonomy): domain Eukaryota; kingdom Metazoa; phylum Arthropoda; class Insecta; order Hymenoptera; family Athaliidae; genus Athalia; species Athalia rosae. Next base: position 11,021,020 of record NC_064026.1, read on the forward strand.
ATTTACAAAAAGAAAAAAAGTGAACCATAAAAACAAATGAAATGTTCGTCATTTCCAAATGGACCTTACACCAGACGTAAATAAAACTTCGAAAACTGATAATGGAATTTGAGAGTAAAATGCCACTTTGCAATTCTGTAAAGTTATATAAGATGATTAATCTATTCTGATGAGAAATCAATTTCTCGATAGACGAGTATAAAAAATATAATATTGCAACGTGTTTATTGAAGAGAAAAACTAATCAAGTCGCTGCTGCACTTGATTTGAATATAAACAGTAACGACTAATGACACACAATTCATAAAAAAAAACGAATGTGAAAATAAATTCATATTGAACATATTCATATAAAATAACACAGAACCGAAATGTAAAAACGAAGACAGCTTGAGTAATGAAAAAGAAAAGAAACTAACAAAAAATAATGAACTTTGCAAAACAAATGTCCTGTCCTAACAGACCTGTGACAATTTTTCATTTAAAGTGTAGAATCGGGGCCCACAAAACCTGTAAAACAAAACCCTAATTACTTAATTTAACACAATTTTCCCATACTTGAGAACTCGCTTTTGTTTACATCACAAATATATCAGTTGCAAAGAGTCAATGAGCAAAGTGAAAAATTTTAAATTACTCAGAGGTGATTCAATAAATTCAATTGGATTTTTGTCTCCAGCCACTTTAGAGTCTTAGATACTCCGGTAGAAAATTTCGAGTATAAGAGTGAAAACTCAATTATCCTTTATGTATTCAAATAATCAATGATGTAAAACAAACTAGATACAAATAATTGAAAAAAGAGCAAATGAATAAATAAACAAATAATTACCTACTCTCTATTTTAGATATTGTATATGTACACAATACAAGGCTAGCACAATACAATTTTCAAGAATTTTTTACTTCACTCATATTTCGTATTTTTTTTGCACACTAGCTTTCAATTAAATAGCTGAAGCAGCGTTACATTAATTATTATTATTCGTGGTATGTGGTTATTTAATGGCAAGATTTTGTTTCTACAATCAACGCTTATCAATTTAAATTGTAAGTTTTTTTTTTTTTTTTTTGTATTAATACGTAGTTTCTTCTTTTTCTATCATTTGCTTTCGTATGTAATATCATCCAATATAGAATAAAATATATTAGCGAACCCAATAATCAAATAATGAAAGTGAACCAAAAAAAAGGTATGAATAAACAAATAACAAGAAGATTTGATTATTGATGTAGCCAAAACTACAAGTGGGCCCCGTATTTATATATTCTTAAATAACATATTACCATTACATGTATATTCTGCTATTATTTCTTATAGCTAAAACAAGAGATAATAATTAAAAAGAAAAAAAATAAAAAGATTAAAAACCTTTAAAAAAATTAAAAAAAAATAAATGCATACACGATGTAATTTTGTATGTTTGCTAACAATTAATATGTTTATTTCTGTTTAACTTTTTTCTTATATTGAAAAATAAATAAAAAAAAAAAAAAATGAAATAAAATAATGTATCAAATATTGTGTAGCGCATGGACATAGCTTCTGTGAATTTAGGTTTTCCAAATAATGATTAAAAATACTTTGAACGGTACGATGGGTAATGATCATGTAACCATGGAGAATGAATTTGAAATAAAGAAGCATTCCATGCGCTGAAGTATTGTTGGCGATTGTATAATTTGATCTCAACAAGTCAACGCGCTGGTCTGGTCGACTTTGGTGCTTACAAATAAAGTAGAAATTGAATTAGAGCTATGTGATATCCGGTCAAGAGAACTTTGACTAGTAGTTACGGTTAAATAACAATTCCCAGATTGAGTTACCTAATCATTCGACGTGTCTTAAACGGTGATTAAAGACGTTCAGCACATGATGGTTCTGATAAATTTTTACTTTAATTGTACACGCTTCACAGCTGACTTTACGGTCCGTGCATTTATTATCGCGACTGCATCAATGTATTCTCGTTGTATTATTCTATCTTGTAACTAATTACTGTTGTAATGCGTATCCGTTCGTGTCTAGTGTCAAGGAGACCTGATTCTTTGCTTCATATGATTTTATGAACTAATTATGTAAAAGCTGTCGAATAACCAGTCCTCATTTGAAACCTTGCTCTCAGAATTTGATATTCTAGTACCATGAAAAATGACCAGATAATACCGTGAGAATCAGGGCGAAGACACAAGCCGACATTATAAAATTAAAATTATTATTCTAAAGGTAAATCCAGATTCAACTATTCCTCTTAAAACAGGTACATTCATACATATTCGGAACGTAGAAAATATAATGATAATATTGTGAAACTTAGTGGCAAATTCTATAATACTACGAAAAGAAGGAAAAATAAATAAATAAATAAATACAAATGGTATATTCAATGATTATTCAAAATATTAAGTGAAAACCACACTTTTGATGGATGTTGTAACAATTTTAGAATTATTCAAATTACATACTTTCTGTACGTCTGTTGGCGGAAAGATTCTACTCTGTTATTAATTACTACAAAAGTCATTCAAATGGAATCTAAATATCTAGAACAAGTTCAATCATTAATTGGGATATCGAATTAAACATGACAATAGAGTTGCCGATCATGTTGCAGACCAGCTAGGTTTGAGAATTATAAAAAAATTCGTTCAATTTTCTTACTTATTGTAACTTTATGCAAATGCAAACACTGGAGTGGTACAGAAACAGCCTCTTTGTCAAGCCTGAAACAGTGAAACTACTTTGCTTTCTAATGAATTTGAATAATTTTAGTAGTCTGAAGAGGTTCTCAGAAACTGTTGGCTGACATTTTCAAATGATAAATGATTTATTGAAAAAGTGTGTGCCATGTCTAAAATACAATAAAACCATATGGAAAATATATAACCAATTAGTTTTTATTTCATCATATAAAATAACTTACGTTAAGAAAGTTACACTAATGAAAATAAAGTAAAAGTAGAATTCTTTTTTTAAATGCATAATACTTATTGGCTTAAAATATGATCTGGGTATCAAATGTTGGCCTACAGATACTTTGCAGCGATTTGCTGCTACTAATTTTGTTAAATTAAGGAATAATTCGATGACTAACAGAGAGCGATAATGAAGGAATGTATAAAAGAGTGGAAAGCATATAGCTGTGTTCAACGTCTTTTTTTTTTCTCTTGTTTTCGAAGGCGGTGCGGACGCCTAGGGGTTACTTGAGGACTATTTTCAGAGCACTCAACGTCACTTGGATCATCCTGAAAATTGAGTCACTGATACTTCCTGATCACTTTGGCATAATGTATGGTAAATCAAGGAACTTTGTTTACCTTTAAAGCAGTCACTCCATCCGACGGGCCTGCTGGATATACCACTATCGCCAATAGGCAAACAATTTGAAATACAGCACCTAGATAAAGACCAATCCTTAATAATTGTTCAAACAAAGTTTCCTCCGTTGGCAACAACAGCCTTTTTATCTGAGGGTCCGTGTCCACCATTGCGATATTTTCTGAAAGGAAAATGAAATCATTAAGACTGAATATAACTCATAATATGAAAGGGTGAAAGAGATGAAAAATTGTTGTAGCCTAAATAAAGACTCAGAAAATTTCTATCTCACTGTTACTCGGAAGAAAATAGTAACATTAGATATTGATCATTTCTTCAAAATGATCATCATCTGCATTAAATGATGAGTGCAACAGATAAAGAGAATTGAATAAAAGTGGAGTAACACATTCAACTTAATATAAAAGGTTTGGTACTCTTGGGTTAACGTACGGTATGAATCTAGATAAAATATTATCCTTATTAGAAAGACATCTTCTTATTGTTAGTAGACAGTCCAACAACGCATAGTCGCTTGAAAATTCGCGAAACGTTCGCTTTAAAAACTCAGTTTTTAAAATCGAGATTTATCTCTTGAATGTTTTTTGTTATCCTATGAGGTGGTGGGCAGAAACAAAGCAGCATTCTTCAAATGAGTTACTAGCTGTGAGCTTTGCTTCGGCCCAATAGATCGTACTTTCCTTTTTTGTTATAAAAACTATCTTAAGAATGCCATGTTATTGCTCTTTAATTGATAGTGACGTGAGGCATGTTCTTCCGCACATAACTTCTATAGTTATAATTCCCATAACACGTCTATGTATTTCGTCCAATTGCTCTATTATTAAACGTATGTGCCGCGTTGATCAATAATCCAAAGTAAATCCGAGAGCTTTGTCACATGCGAAGTTGCCTTACGCTACAGATGATACCAACCTTATCAGTTTTGTCGTTGCTACAATTACAACGGCATGGAAAAGACAAGTGTATAATTATAGCTAAAACAGTTTTTATTATGAAGCGAGAGACCGTTGATATATTTAATTTTTTTTCTTATCAACTTGTATTTAAAAATTGATTAGCAAACGGTTCGGTTGAATCCAAACATTCCTGGAGCTGGAGGGGTTAAAATAATTTCCTCTGAAGTTGGCAGCGATTAAAGGTTCTCGATAAATCGACGTTAGATGGAGATGTTATAAAAAAAAATGCTACCCGTGCGAGCGCCCGCTACAGGAATTTCACCGTAGTTTCGTGTATGAATAAAATTTTACACCCGATAATTCGAAAGAATATCCTAAACTCCGCTAATGAATCATCTAAAATCAACATTCACTATGCTTTGGTAATAGTTCTTTGGAAAAATTATCTCAGAAAATAAGACCTTCGAGAGAATCGTGGATGTAGGCAGAAAATTTGAAATTATGCGCGGAGACTGCAGCGCCGGAAGTCGTCTGGGTTCGAGGCTTCGTTATTCGGGAGTCCGTGGATGTGAACCTTTGTTTTGTACAGAAGAATGGCTGCCATCTTTAGTTTTCGATGGATGTTTTCCGAAGAGTTCGTGAATTCTTATATTTGTTGCGGTATTTAATAACGTAATTAAATCTAAAACAGTGAGATAACGTTCGGCGTGATGTAAGGAGTGTTTTATGCTTAACAATTCAAGCTGCCCTAGTGTCAATTTCATTAAAAAATGCCTGTGTTTACATCCAAGTTTGAAGTGAGCTTCTGTATTCCTGTCATATTAAGGTAAGAAACTCACAATTTCCAACTTCAATCACCCAAATCGTGGTCATATTTTGATACACTCCGATTCGGCATATGAATATTGGTATAATTCAATCGAAAACATCCCAACACGGCGACTCCGATTCCTTGGCATTTTTCATTAGTGACGTACAGATTACGTTCGGATATTAACATTGTTGCAAAAACTAATTGAAGATACATATCTGGCCATGGTTTTGAACGTTATTAGTTTAACATAGGAACTATCAACGAATAACGCGACAATATTTAACCGATAGTCAAATACCTAACCAAGTAATCCTTGATCGGAAAGTGAGCAGTTCTTGTTCAATTTTTTTAACAATCAACAATCTCCTCATTTTTAATATTTTTGGGTTAGATTTTTTTCAAACATATAAATTTTCATGTTTCAACTTGTTGTTATGGCAGCAGTGACTGTAAAGTATCAAGTGAGGGCAGGTCAACCAAATCATACGCACACAACCTCATAAATCTAACTTGCACTGATTTCAACATGTTTTAACCTTTCTTTACAACTTTCCAAATTACCAGTAATCATCGATATCAAGTTTCCGCAGACTCCTCTCCACCAATATATGATCTGACACTTCGGCAATCCAAAGCAACCAACAGAATGACATTTAGTCAAATCTGGCTAGGCCTGGATCTGATATTAACAACCCATTATCGTTATCCTACCAAAAAGTCTATCGTGTATTGAACCAAATTAATCGCATCATCAATGTTTCACCATTGTTTGACCAATCATCCGTTGCCCGAAACTTGAGTGATTTTCCTAACATTAGTGGTCATTTGGCATTCAGAAGTGTTCACATAGCTTACAAAGCTAGGGAAAAGCAGCAATAATTAGTTACAGGAGGTGTAAATACTCCTGATAACGTTACAGGAGAATGAATATTTCTTCTATTAGCATTGACAGTGTGAAGTTTTGAGAAAAGGTTCTTTCTCGCAGCATGGAATCTACCAAGAGCTATAAAATCTGGAACCATATGTTTACAGAAAGCAATGATTTATATCCGCTTCTAACTACAATTGTGAACACCGTTTTGTGGATAACCAGATGGAACTGTTCCTCATACGTATCAACTGAGAATTTCATATCTAAATAATACCTGTTAATTCATTCGACTCTCAAAGAACTTTTAAGCCTTGTCTCAGCTTCTCAATCAAACCTAAAATGAGTGTTGCTCTATTCAAATGTCTGACCAATTAGGGCAGACTAACCTTTACAAATGAATGCATTTATATTTTCTTCGACTCGTAGATTTTTGTGACAAAACATTGAGAATGTTCATTCAGGATTCCTCTTAGTAGCTTCTACAACTAAATACTTTTGCCGTTACTCATTTGCTAAAATACCAAGAACATTGAACTGATCAAACTTCAATCAATTCGCCATCTGTAACATCTGTCACATTTTCTTCCTTCATTTTCCTCTTAGTTATTTTGTGATAAATGAAATTTTTCGAAAACATTCAAATCCAAGCGGTTCCAAGATGATGTGAAAAATCTTAAATACTGTGTTGATTTCAAAGAAGTTTACATGAAGAAGAAAACTTGTAATTTATTGATGCATAGATTTCCTTATCCGAGACATGTATAATTCCGCCCAAATTCTCTTGTGAATGAAAATGTTAAATTAAATGTTTTCATAACCGACTTGAATAAATGTTTTAACAGGTAGAGTTCCAAAAACAAGCTCGGGCGGCGCTCTCTGCAGGTTGGCAGCCATGTTGTTCTTTTCTTGGTGCCGCTTTGCTCCTCTCTCCTCTCGTTTATACTTCATCTCCCTCCTGCCCCTTACTCGCACTCGTTGACAACCTGCGCCGCGGCGTTTCAAACTCATCGATTTTTAACGACGCCACGATACCATTTCACATTCAAGAATCCCATCGTACAGATGATCATTTGTTGGACTTAAAAAAAAGAGGAATACCTACATAGACATATGCACAATTTAAGGATCTCATCATTCCCCGATTAGATCCAAAGTTTTTTCGGTCTAAAAATTAGTAAAAAAATACAAATGTACTTATGATTGTGGAAAAAGATAAAAGAAATTTAGCCATTCATCCGTTCGATCAGATTTGACGATTTCTTTTATGCAATACGATTGTTTGAATCCAATATGGGCGATAACGAAAGAGGATATCATTTATTTTTCATGAAATTCTAATCGGGAAATCGTAGATTGTTTCCGGTACGATAACAGTTTTCAATTTGTTATTCCTTTCTTTTTCTTTCCTTCAGTTATAATAGTGTCAACTCAATTCGAACACTTTATGTACTAGTCGTTTAGTAACCCCATGAGAAAGTTGAACTCGCATTACACTCACAAATTGCCCGAGCCATCGTGATATCCTTCCATTTACAGCTATTTCAATTTTTTTTTCTTTTTCTTTTTCAAACACAACAATTGAGATCTGGAAATATCCGGCTTGCGGTACACCGGTAAAGTACATCCTACAATACTCTTTTGTAGAGGAAATCTAGATGTACATAGTAAATTTGCCTACGCTTTTTATTTTCATTCGCATCTTCGTACTCTTCTCATTGAAATATTTATCTTTTCATTCCAACAATTACATGTACGTACATTATAACTGTAGAGATATTCGTGCCTGTCGAAAGTCGTAGGGACGATTCCTTTTTCTTCTTACCACTTGTTTCAGGATACACAACAAGACAAGAAACTGTTTTTTATTATACTTTTACTATCGGAATGAAGATTATTATTCGCTATAATTAATATATCGGGCTTCTACGACGGGAATCGAGATCAAAGTGTAAAAAATTAGAGAAAATTTTCGGACGATATCGCTGTTACGAATCCCGTATTAAAAATTATCCCACAACACGGTAAGATACGTACTTTAAAGAACTAGAGGAACGAGTAGGGTACGATGGCGGTTTAAAATAAATTACAAGCTAGCGTCAGAAATTATACATCCAATCTTGGAACAAAAATATTCTACTCAGAGTTAGTTGATAATATGATCCTGTAATATCTTTCAACTGCAAATAGCTGAATGTAAACGTCAACCGCATAAAGTCTCGTTTAATTCCCAGAAGATACAATTTACCAGATGGGAACACTCAAGAATCCGCGCGCTAGAATCCGAATTTATAACAGCACAAATACGGACCACCGACAACGTGTTTATCATATTCTTCAAAGAGATTGTTCGATTTTTTTCTAATTTTTTTTTTTTCATCCAAATCCAAATGACGGAATTTTACGCGTGTGCATCGTCCGACCGGTCGACGGATAATGGCGCTGTATGTCTTTTTTTGTTAGTTTTTGTTTCAGTACTTTGTGTTTATCTAATAATTAACTCAGCGATGATAATGATGATGATGGTGGTGGAGTTGTAATGGTCGTTGTTTTTAGTCCGACGAATATAATACACGTCCGCGGTGAACAACCAAACCTTGTGAGTTGAGAATCAAAGCAACTGGAACAAAAGCTCCAAGCGGAATGTAAAATCTTTCGCGTTGTAACAAACACTTGTCCAATACCATGTTATTTAATTACAGTATTCCCTTCTCTCTTTTCCTCTCTCACTTACTCACCAGACACATCGTACGATGTACCAAAATATTATTGACTAGTTGTAATCGAATTTGAAAATTTTTCAAAATTGTTCGCCTTGTAGCGACATCGACTCCTATTTGATTTTTTTCTTCTTCCATCTCCTCTATTTCCCACCAATTTTTAGACTCCCGTTGTTCCCGTTGGATTCCGCACGAACTCTGTATATATAATTGAAATATAGAATGAAAGGGATTAGGTGATAATCCGCGACAGTTACAGCGTTTGTTGCGTTGCGTTACTCTCTCTAATCTCCATAAACTGCTTAGACAACTCTAATTCCGAACACACTCGACATGGTTTAATCTCCTCGTTTGAATAAATGACGTCGCGGTGTGTCTGACGCGATTCGGTGTTGGCCACGTCTTTTTACTCCTCGTGAATTTTGTCATCCTGTCATTTTCACTCGCTCCTCTGGCTAAAAGGTTTGAATTTCATGCCCCGTATTCGCCCGTGTCTGCGTACGTAACATACGTTTTATTATACGTAACACACGTACTTACCTAATCTAACCGGCTGATACAATTTTAACGGATGCAGAGGGAGCGAAATCACAGCTACGCTACTCCCGTTCGCACCCCATGCGTGGGTGAAAATGGGTTCGCTTCTTTTTCTTCTCTGGTTCTATCGTCTGCGTGGGCAATGTTACATCGACCTGAGAGCATCTTGTACTCCCGTTTCACCGAGTCCCTTGATAGGCGATAGCAAAGAACGCTATTAATTTTTCATCTCCTGTTTTTCTTATATACTTTCTGAAAAAGGGAGAAAAACGTTGTCCAACATGTTGGAGCGGATGAATAAAGAAGGTAACGAAGTTTCAGATTTTGTTGCCCTTCGCGTATTCGGTTGTTGCGGTACGGCGAGGTTTTACTTCCCGTAAAATCTAATAACTGCTTATCCTGATTGATCGCGTTATTTCATTTCTAATACATCACAGCTTCGGATGTCTACGTTAAATTCCCCTCCCTTAGTACGACGCGTCGGATGTGCAGTGCACGCGTATCACGAATCGGTTGTATATTATAGTCCGCTCGTGATTACACATTCGACGAGCAACGTAATAATTTTGATATCTGATAGGGGGATAATATACATACGTATACAGTTGCTTGTCAGATGTGTGACGGTGGGGGTTGGTGACCTGCGCGTGTCGTCGTCCGTAGGTTGTCGGGCTTATGACGTCACGAGACACCTTCGGAATACCCGACCTACGCCCACGGAGACGACCCTCTTTTGTTAACGGATTGCTCCGTCGCCGTCTCCCTTCCGTTCACCCCCCTTTCCTCCATCAAGCAATTCATGGACCCTGAGGGTTGTCGTTGGTACCGCACGGTAGAGATACGATGCCTCCACCTACGAGGAGGTCGGGTACCTCCGTGGCCTTTGACGGAGGGTCGTTTCCCGTTGGAATATCTTCCAACGGGAAGGGTGAAGCGGAAGGGAGATGAAATTGTTCCGAGATTCAACGGCAGAGGGCGGCAGTGTTTTCGCAATAGAGGTTTCGATCGGGGTAGACGGAGGTAAGAAAAGGGATCAAAAAAGTATAAATTTGTTATGACGAGGCTGCATTCGATGCGAGTGCGAATCATAAATATTTATCGTCGGATCTTTCGAATACGCGTTCTTCTCTATCTCTTTTTCAAACCGTTTTTGTTGAGTAAAATTTGAAACGGCCAGACAAATCTGACCCACAGTCCGTAGCGCTTATAGCTTTATGGAAATTTGAACTTGAAGCCGGAGAGAAAATTGGAAGCAAACCGTAGAATGTACATCGTACTTTCGATACAATTGAAATCATTTTATCTTATCATCTCTCATCTTTTTACGAACGATGATTTATGCGAGGGTGCGAATCGTCGAGAAGACTTTGCTTTCGCCTTGCGAATAAGAACTATTTTTGTTTACGTATTCAAATTCATCTTGACATACTTTACGCCTGCCTTGGTATTAGGTAGGTAGGTTGGTAATCGGTAAAGTTAAATTACGACGAATCGTCGACCGAATATCCGGTCGTTTTACAGGTGTGCTTGGTCGGTTCTGCCTATTTTTATATTTGCATCTTACTTTATACTCGTGACGATCGGTATAATAATATGACACAGCTTTCAACGAATCGACCTTGACTCTACGATATAAATTGGGTTAACAACCTCTACGTTACGTGCGTGTTTATACCATATTACCAACGATATTACGACACTGATTATACGCTTTTATTTTAACAGATGCGCGCATCGATAAATAATTATTATCACTTGATATGCAATTTTCGGTGAAAGTCTCTTCCTCTTTTTTCCTCGTCTTTATTTTTTATCGACTCTTTTACACGCGCAATATTTTGTCGCTTATCAAAAAAGTCAAGATCAAGTCAGCTGTCCAAAAACAAAGATCGAATGGATTCGATTGATCACTGTTCCAATATTACGCTACCTGCTGCAACAGGCAGTCACACAGCTGTTTAATTTGCGTGTAGCAACATTTCAATTAAAAATAAAAAGTAATAAACAAAAACCACAAATTTGAATGAAAAGTCTCATCTCAAGTAATAAGCTACGTACGATAATGAGGGTGACTACCCTTAGAGAAAAAATACTCCCCTAGTTTTTTTTCTATTTTTTATTATCATCAATAATGAATTTGATACGTCCGAATGAAGATTTTGAACGTTGAAGAAACGGCGAATTTTGAGCAAGAAATGTTGTAAACGGCGTAGACCGTTCGAGATGTTGGTATGGTAAAATATCTCGACCGCGGTCGTAGAATCGTTCATGAATTTTAACTTGGAACAATTATGTGTAGATGTACGCGAAGTATACCCAACCACGTGTACACGTACGTACGTACCTATGCGAGCTGAGAGAGGAAATAAGAGAAGTAAAATAACATTTACGACATCTACGTTTGTGTGAATCATCGCCGGAGAGGAGTATTAAACTTCATGTTTAGCGATAAATAGGTATAGGTATTTCCACGCCTGCGGACGGCCGTGAGATGATAAATATGATGGCGATATTATAGGTGTACGTTACGTACCCACCTATGCAACGTATTTTAACACAGCTGTGTTAGATAATGCACAATTATATGTATATGTATACCTCAACTTCTGTACGTATGTACGTACCCCAAGCGATTGATCGTACGAAGCCGAAAGTTGGGGAACGTGAAAAAAACGTTTCCTTTCCGAAGAAAAATATGACTTTTTTTATCGCGTAGGAATTAAAGAAGGAGATGAAAAAATATGCTTTTATCTGAATCAACGTCTGCACCTCCGCTCGACGAAACTAAACAAATATTATTACGCCGAAAAAGTTATCTACTAAATATTTCAATCATGTATGGGTAAAATTTTGGAAGATTTTTCTCCTCTTCTCTTTTCATAAATTAGAAGGAACAAAAACAAAAAAAAAATGATTGTACAAAGTAAAATCTTTTGAGAATTTTCAATTGACATTCAACAGGTAATATGGCGTAGGGATAGGAGTTATACGTCATCGATATTTGAATGGTAAATCTACTCGCGGATGAATTTTACGGGGAAGATAATTCTTCTTTCTAAGTAACAACCGTTGTGTTTGGATTTATTATACCGTTAAGAAAGGTGATCTTCGACCTGTTTTTGTTCAAAACTTTTCGAGAGATTATTAACTCAGCGACTCGTGAGGTGTCGTTCTTTTTCCGACAACGATTATACGGGACAAATAATCGGGAACTTGTAACTGTAAAAATGATTTCCTTTCTTTTTTTATTTCTATTTTTTTTTTTTTTTTCTCTTTCTCTCATATAATACTCGCTGTTGTTATGGAAATTAATTCGAAAAATAATCAATCTCCGAAGCGCGTTGATTTTATTCAACAACTGGGCACCTTGTTTACCCGGCGACTTGGCCAGTATTAGGGATTCCTTTGACTGTAGCAACGGTCTAAAAATAAAATTCACTTTAAGATAGGCGGGAAACGGGGTTAACTTTATTTACATACCTTTTACTTATTCGTTTGATTATGTCGTTAGCAATGAACATTTTTTCAATCATTGTTCGCAATCAATTCAGGAGTAAAAAGAGATCCCGATTTCCATTCGAAACAATACGATACGGTGAATTATGCAATGAAACAATAAACTGGAAATGGGTGAAAGTTTCGTTGAGTTTTATTTAATCGGAGATCACGTTTCTTCTCGATCTTGTTTTATATGCCTTCACTTTCACCGCGTACTGCGCATACCTCGTTAATTCGATATAAGGCATCATACCTGCTCCTAATTATAACTGAAACTGGCGAGGAAATCAATTTATGTCGTCTCGTTTTTTGTTCTTCATTTCCCTCCTCGCACCGAAAATTTCTCGACGCCGTTCTCGGCAAATTTGAGAAATCCGAGAGAACGAGCGAAGATGAAAAAAAAGTTACCCGCAGAAAAGTCCAGAATTTTCTCGCTGATAAAATAACGAAAAAGTTCTGCTGCGAAACGAGACGATAGCGACGATTTGCGACTATTGAGATAATAGAAAATTATCGTCGTTACGCCACTGCGTTATGAAGACGGGTGTTCGTTAACATGCGACATTACGAGATGAGATCAGATGGGATAGGAAATGAGGGAACTGGGGACGAGGATCCCCGAGAGTTCCGACAGATCTCGTATAAGAGGAGAGCGAGCAACCGGTCAACTCTCATTGTCAGCGACGAACAAACGGGGGCCACACTTTTGAACTCCTCTCCGGTTGGGACCAGAACAAAAAAATAAAATAAAAAAAAAAAACTTGGATCGGACGCCCATTGTGTTTCGTTTATTCCGCGGTGATCCATTCAGCTCGTAATTATTTCGTTGAAAAACATAACACGCCAAATCGACGCTCTTCGGTTCTCGTTCATTTTTTTGCAATATCTCCCCATTGAAAAAATCTATTCGACTACGAACAATCTTGTGCCACGCTACCCGCCTGCGCAACCTCCTTATGGAATATTCTCGTTACTCGTCGACGTTAAAAAACTCTACTTTCATTTCGCGGATGTATCCAGGTCCTCCGTGTGCACGCATACCTAACATCGAATGCAACCATGAAGTTCCTCACTTGGGTCTGTGTCGCGATTCTCAGTCCGCTGCCCGCCCTTACCCATGCAGGTACAACGTCCACATCTAGGCATGTGTTTCCTGGTCGGTATATCGGTACTGGTCTGTATGCTCTCAAGGATCGATAGGCAGTGCTCCTCTCCTGCCTCCTCCCGCGCTGGTGCTCCGTCTCCTCTCTCTTTTTCTCCTTCCAGTCTCTCCGCTCTCCCCGTACAATAATCGTCTTATACAGGCGGTACGTTGCCCGACCTAGAGATGAAAAAGAGGTAGGTAACCAACCGTACAGAAGAAGGGTGAAGAAGAGGAGAGTAGCGATACCGGTTATTGGCAAAGAATCTCTGAGAGGAGGCCAAGAGAAGGGCAACAACGTTCGTAGGGACCCCATTGTGATTTTTCCCTTCGTTGGGGCCTTCGCTCCTACGTGGATATTTTACTCGTCTCGTCCTGGCGTCGCCGCTCCGGTTGGGACCGACAAAATATTACGCGCGACTTGGAACGATCAATTTCGTCTTCCTTCTCCTTTTCTTTCGTTTTTGGATCACGAGCGTTTTCGGTTAATTTTGATTCGGAAGCCTTGAGATTTCTCGAATTCTCCTCACCCGTTCCGATTTGTAATGAAAAATAACGTTTTTTCATCGCGACGTCGTACAAATCGCAGCGAATCAATGCCGATGGTTGGCGATGATCGTGCTGTTGCCGCTGCTACCGCTACCGTAGGGTCGAGGGCCCCCAAGTAGGTCGCTGCAAATCTCATCGCTATGCCAACTAAACGCAAGGCGACGACTTACGCGTTTACACGCTAGCTCTTGACTCAACTTAAACACTCGCTCACTTACCTTACGTGTATTCAGTCACTTGTACTTACTTCTGCCTCGCGATCACTCAATTTATTCTCGAAACAAAACTGACGTATATACGTTTCGTTCGCGATACTCGTCATTGTTGCACAATTACATCTGTGTAGGCGTTCGAAGCACGGATTATCCTTACCCCGTATCGATGTTTACTCACAATTAGCGTTGAACAATTGGTCGATCGGTCACGAATAGTTTGGTAGCAAATCGACCGGTAACTGGTAAAAAATAGCGGACGGATTATATCGGGTATAACGCTCACTTTTCGCGATTCGATTTCGTCGGATGAAACCGCGAGTATTCTCAGCGTGCGAACGATACATTTCCAGGGGAAAGTGAATCCCGCGATAAGAACTGGTTTCTTTTTTTCAAAGTCGATCGGCGGATCGGTGGTGATCTCGATGAGTCAGAGTTGAAATCACCGTTGAACGAAACGTCGCGCTGTCGCCTTTCCTTTCGGTTCATCTTTTTCAGCAGCCTCATGGGCGTTAACCGATATCGACACGCGTCCACTCGCACCTATGACGGATACGTCGTGTCATTGAAATCTGAAAAAAAGTCAAGTAAATCCTCATCTCTAGTCGCGGCAAGAGAATACCTGCGATTGAATTATGGCTGGTTGATTAACGATTCATCGGAGGTTGTCCTAATTAAGGTGACGGAAGAGTAAGTAAAACGGGGGCTCGCGATACCACCGACATCTTTTAACGACGGAGAAGCGGACAGGGCGGCGGGACCATTCAACGTCGTCGTCGTTGGTTCGAACAACCCGTAGTTGCGAATCGCGCGCTGCGCAATTCTCTGCGATGCCGGTGACTAATTTATTCCATGCAAACTGCGCATGGTGTGGCTATACGTTACGTTACATTACGTTACGTGTACATAAATATACCGCGTGTAGGAGGAGGAGGAGGAGGAGGAGGAATTGCATCGGGTGTATTTACAACCGATGCAGGCTTTAACTTTTGATATTTTTGGTCCACTTTGGTCAGGCGACTGACCGCCATTAATACGCTCCCCGCAGACTAACGCTTCGAAGTTGCACAATTGTGTCACGAACCTCCACATGCCGTACGCACTTGTAACATGCGTGCATACGGACGTTGAGCGATTGATAAATTTGAATTTAAATTTCGGTTGTTGCGCAATTATACTTGTATCTTTGTCAAAGTTTTTTTAGAGAGAAGCGAACTATCGCGTTCCAAATATGTACGACAACTATAAGGTCTCGGTTGACCTCTTTCACCATGCGGCGATTCATCTCTTCACTCTTACCGATTTACATTTTATTTTTTCAGGTCAGTTTTGAAAACTTGTTGTTTACGCACAGGTTGTAGGTATGTAGGAACGGAGAAAAAATTATTTTACTCGAGCAGTGCAAGGAAACAGGAATATATGTGTCTGTATATATATATATATATACGGGGTATAACAGATTTACTGCGTTGGCGATCGATTTTTTTCCCTTCTTTTTCTACTGTTTCTTTTTCTTTTTTTCTTACGTGTATAGGAACAGTTCCTATAACCACGTGAACGACGCGGAGAGGATATCAGCCGAGATATTGCATTTAGTGGCGGCAAAAGAGACACGGTTGACAACACAATGAAGTCATTATGCAGAAACAAGGCCTTGGTTTGCGACTTATTATTATTATTCCAGCTTATTTATACTCGCCAGCCGAAGCGATACGATTGCGAACGAGCTATCCGATGGAAAATCGGTCGACTTTTCATCCTTGTTGTTTTGTAATTTTATTTTGATCTCGTTTTTTTTCTTCTTCAAATTTGCTCTTGTTATCATCCTACTGTGTGGATTAGCCCTCCATGCGACGATTAATGAATTCCGAAATTTTGAAGTACGTTTTATCTTACCCGATGGCATTCCTTGCTGCTGCAGCATGCTGAGTCAAAAAAAAATGATATTTCAGATCTCATTTCTGAGGCTGTATGAAATCCGACTATAGCTTCGTCAACTTCATCCGATTTTGAAGTTAATTGTTGTATATATTCGACGTATTTTGAGCCCAGGAATTCAAATTTCCAGTTTCTCGCAATCTGAGATTCGACTGGACACACATCTTTTAAAATAAAGAAGATTGGTGTAATTTATGTCCATCTGCAGCCTCAAAAAAAAAAAAAACCCACGCGGATTGATTAAGACAGACCTTGTACTCTAGCTCGTAGACTGGCACGTCGTTAGTTATAGTATTGTTAGCAATAACCTATTTCAGTCGATGTATCGACAATTTTTTTGTCATACGTTTTTGCTGCAATGGAGCAGGAATACTGTTCGCTAATCCCAGCTTCGATATTCTGAGGCTGTGCCACGGTCGTTAATATATATCAATTATCGTAGGCGAGTCGGTGATAACCGTATGTCAGCAATGCAACTCAATTTAAATTGATTCCTCGTGTTATGACCGCGATCACAAAGTAGAAAGAAATTGATTGGCAATAAATTGATAGCGAGTAACTAGTTGATAATGAAAATTTCATCTTGAATGTGATTGTGGCCATTCACGCGACAATTTTTATGTAAAATAGATATCATTTTGCTGTAATAAATTCGATAATTAACCGCAATTTATCTCGCCATTCTTTATTCGTATAGAATTTTTAATTGGACGAGTAATCTAATTTTTTTCTTTCTTTTTTCAACTCTGTTACAGTTCAAGAACCGAGATCCTCAAATAGCTCATCAAAGGATAAACGTATTTTCAAACTGTAGTATTAAAGGGTTTTCTTAAAATTTATTTCGTCAAATTTTAATTTGGCGAAATCAAAAAGCCTCCAAGACGTCGACTCCATCAGTGATCAAGTTACCCGGGGGTGGAACAGGTGGGGGTGGGGAACAGGTGTCCCCTGGACCCGGGCTACCTCCCCCTGTCGCCCCTGCAGAGATAAATGATACTGCTGATGATAGAAAAACCGAATCGGAGGCGGTTAATAACTTCGTTTCCAATGCACCGGATGCCACTATGAGTTTTGTTCTACAATTGGGAACCGTCGAAACACCCGATGAAGTTGGCAACAACAACAGTACCTCCGTAATAGCTCAAGAGTTGACCGGAACGATTCCAATTGGTACGGTAATCGCCAAGCCTTTGTTACCTACGAACAACAACAAGTCGCAGAACTTGCAAAATTTGAAAACTGTTAATATTACCTCCGTACCGCCCGGCACGACCCTGTCATCGATTGTTAAACCTGTGACCGTCACTTATCCGGTGAATAAAACAATCAGGGATGCGCAGAAAATCGGAGGTTCGCAAACTAAAACAACTCAGGTTTTGACCACACGAGTCATTTCTCAGAAAATACCATCCTCCACGTACCAAATACATCCGACGAATTCACCTGTAAGTCCGGCTCACGCGTTGCACCTACCCGTAAAGACTCCTTTGCCTTCACCCGGTACAAATGTGACCAAGATTCAGTCTCTACCGTCTCCCACGTTTACGCAAACCGTGAACGCCCAATCAAAAATGACCGCCACCCCAGAGGGAGCTCAAAATAAGCAACAATCAGCTACCATAACAAATTTGCAGTCTACCATGCATCAAAAATCGCAAGTTTCAACTCAGCAAATTTTAAACACGTCTGGCGTCAAGACCATCACTACCACTTCTGTTCCGAACATGCAAAGGATTCAACTGAAAACTCAGAATATCGGTGGCAAACCTCAAACCGTCAACTTACAGAAGGTAAAAACTATTGCCAATGTCAATAATCAAATGGGGCATCGCGTTAATTTACCAAGGATGCAAACCATACCGAAGTCGCAGGTTCTCACACCCTCTACTCAGGGCACTCAAATTTCCATGAGTCAAGTAATGAACAGTGCGAATATGCAAAGAGTACAGCAGGTCAATTCCTCCGGTATGCAACATGTCCAGAAAGTTCATCAGCCGTTGGGAATAAGCAATGCACAGAAGTTGTCGCAGGTATTCGGTAATCAGAAAGTACAGCCGCAGGTTATAGGCAATGCCGCGGGTCATGCGATGCAAAAAGTTCAACATTCCGGATTGCAGCAAAATCAACAAATCCTACAAAAAGGAAACGTGGTCACACAAAAGACGCTTGGAGTTCAGAGACAGCAGCAATCTACCGCTGTGAATAATCTTTCGAAATCTGTAAACTCTGTAGCTGGTATACAGAAGGTACAGCCCAACGCGCAGCAACAGCAACAAAAAAATATACAAACCACGCAACAGCAAAGGCCTCAGGCTATGGCGACTCTGCAAAAATCACAAACAATGGCAACGGTGAATTCTAATAAAACTCAGTCCGCTTCCAATATCACAAAAAGTAACAGCGTCCCGAATATCTCCAAGTTGCAGCAAAATCAAAATTCGATAAACGTCAGCAAACAACAAATCACCAATCAAACAGCACAGGTTCAGACCACGCAATTATCCCAGCTCCAGCAACAGCTGATGCATCAAACCCCACAAAATCAACAGCAACAACAGATCACTCAAAAGCAACAACAACAACAAATTAATGCTCTGTCACAAACGCAAAGATGTCAATCCGTGACCGGAGGGCAACAAAAAATGGCCACTATTACATCCATTCCAAGCAATCAAAGAGCACAGACAACGACGAACACTAAAGCTCAACAACAGCAACTGCAACCTCAGATGGTGCTCAGAGTTGGCCCTTCCAAAAATCAGTCACAAAACATGCAGTCTGCAAATATGAAGCCAGTTTCCCAGAAGGTCATGAACAGCGTAAAAACTTTGAACCAACAAAATGTAGCCCAACAATCGAATCGTACTTTGAACTCTCAGCCGATTAAAATAATTCAACAGCAACAGCAAAACCTCATCGGTCCTCAAAATACCCAAAAGCAACCCGGGTGCATCAAAACTATACCCCCGCAAAAATCAGCCCAGAGAAATCACGTCCCCAAAGTTTCTGGTATCAAAACTTCCTTGAATACTAATCTGAGCTCACTCAAAGGGCAGGGATCACAAACTACAATAGCACAAAAGACAAGCATAAAAACTCTACTTCCTCAACAACCGAGTGGGCAAAATATGATTGCCAATAAAAATCAGCCAGTGAAAATCCAGCAGCAATCGATCCAACAGAAGCAACTCGTTATGACTGCCCAATATCCTCAGCAACTCAGAGCTCAGACTGGACAAATTAAAACGTTGCTACCAGTCGTTGGAGGAGAAATCCGTAAAGACAATGACAACAAGTAAGTCAACTTTCTTCTAATCGAATAGCAAGATTTACTCGGAACCGAATGAATTCTCTCCATAACACGAAATTTCTTCTTTCAAATTTAGAAACGAGACCGAGCCACACTCAACTAACGAAGACGGCGGTCAGCGAGCACCACAATCTCCCGCACGACGAATACCACTGCCATACGAGGTAATAATAATTGAACAATTAATTAACGGATTTTGAATTTATTGCGATAATGATATTTCTCGGTGGTATTAGTGGCTATTCTTGGAATCCCTCTTATTTTGGCTATTTGGTGGTAGTTGTGTGGCCCTTGCATGGTTTGAACAACAGCTTCTCTAATTGTAGTGTCTCCAGTTTGTCTTACAAGACCACAATTATGGTGCACCTCCGCCGAGGACTCCTCCGCCCGCATCCCCACCGCCGCACCCTAAGCAGCAGCCTGTTAACGGCGGAGGAAGTTCAACTGCAGTTCCTCAACATCCCTTCACTTATGGACAAGGTAACTTCTATCAAATTTATCGTTAGAATTGTCGTTTTGATTATTCGTCATATTTATCAACTGTTATGTTTTTTTTTGAAACTGTAGCAGTTGTCAGTACAAACGTAGAAGATGATGCTGGAAGTGCGATAAGCAGTGAAGCTGGACGAGAAGCCGAACCGGAGGGTGAGGAGACAGAAACTGCGCCTGAAGGTGAGGGGGATGACGAAGACAGCGTGACGAGATGCATTTGGTAAGTAATAA
Source organism: Athalia rosae (assembly GCF_917208135.1). Classification (NCBI taxonomy): domain Eukaryota; kingdom Metazoa; phylum Arthropoda; class Insecta; order Hymenoptera; family Athaliidae; genus Athalia; species Athalia rosae. The sequence continues at coordinate 11,041,569 of NC_064026.1, forward strand.
ATCGACATGATTTCGAATCTGTTTTTGGTGACGCTTCAAATGCGATATACTGTAGCGATAATCATTCCTGTTCCAGTGATTTCGAACATGATGATGGCTATATGATCTGCTGCGATCGTTGTCTGTAAGTTGATGGCGTTTTCAATTATTTTTTTTTCTTTTTGTTCTGTTTCCACTTGCTCTGAACCTACACGTTATTGCGTATTGCCAATCTAAAATTGTGCCTTTTCCATACAGAGTTTGGCAACATGTTGACTGTATGGGCATAGACCGCTCTAATATACCTGACGAGTATTTATGCGAAATGTGCCGGCCACGTCGCGTGGATAGGCAACGGGCCCGAACTTTGCAGCTGCGCAAACGTGAAGAGCTTCTCAATTCCGACACATCTTCCGACTCCTCATCTACGAGCTCAGCCGACACCGACGTCGGTGTAAATACAGCCCCGAAAAAGCGAGCACCGTCGCAACCGCAACAACAACAGTCACAACCGCTACAACAGCAACAACCACAGCAGCAACAACAACTACAACAACAACAACAACAACTACAGCAACAGCAACAAGTACAGCCGCAAGTGCAGCCGCAACATCAACAATTACAGCAACAGGTGCAGCCGCAACAACAACAACCGCAGCAACAACAACCGCAGCAACAACAACAACAGCAGCAACAACAACCGCAGCAACAACAAACACAACAAGCTACGAGAAGAAAATCTGATCCACCTCCACAGGTCAGACGGTTGAGTAGTACCAATAATAATAACAATAATGTTGCGAAACGACAAAGAAGGGATCCACATCCGAGGCAGACCAGTGCGGTACGTAAGAAAGAAACTGTCAAGCGTGGTCCAGGGAAAAGGAAGACCAAAAGAAGAATGAGCCTGGAAGATAGAGAGGAAGACACGCAGGATGCATGGGGCACAAATATGGCCCCTTTGAGACAGTGGATCGAGCGATATGAAGAGGCAGTTACAAATCATTACAGTCCTGAACTTCGTGCCAGAATTTCAAGCATTAAAGTTAATGGAGCTCATGGTGACTTACGACAGAGCAACATGAACGCTGCCGCAACTGGCAAATGCAGGCTTAATGTACACAGTAATAATCTCAGAGTAAGTTCCTGTCAAATTTTATTTGTGGACAATCGATTTCTAATTTCTCTGAAAATTTTAATGGAATTAATCTGTCTTTGTTTTGTCCACGTAGTTTTTGGTTGCTACTATGTATCTACCACCGAACACTCCTGTTGTTGAACTTCGTGGGAAGTATATGCTGAGTGCGCAGCACAGGCCTTCGCATCCTCAAAGTCGACAACATGCACAGAGACCTGGTCCTTTTGTATTTTTTTACCGATTGCCACGTGATGGAACTGAAGTTTGTGTCGATACTAGAACTTACGGAAACGACGCGAGGTTCGTTCGTCGAAGTTGTAAACCGAACGCAGAAGTCAAACATTGTATAGAGAAAGGAACGTTGCATTTGTATATCGTTACAACTACGGCAATCGAAAAGAATGCTGAGATAACCATAAGACATGAGCAACATGATCTCATGTTGTCACCAAACCTTAATTCACCCATTGTACCACTAATTTGCGCCTGCAACAACACAAGAGAATGTCAAGTCGCGGCTATGGGACAATTGAGTAGGCGAGGAAGTAATGGTGCACTCGCTGAAAATGCCGAGTAAGTATAAATTCGATTAACATGTAAATTTGAAATGAGCCAAAAAATTTTGTCGTAGCGTATTTGATCATTTTGTTTTCCTTATCAGTGGTAGGGAGAGAAGACGGCGAGGTAGAAGAAACACTGTGTGTGAAGATAGCGATTCGTTGTCCGCAGTTTCCAGTACAAGTATTAGTCAACCAGCCCCAACACCGGCGCCAGCCCCTGCTGTCGCTCCTACTCGAAGAACACTAACAAGTGGTAACGCCAGTTCAACGGTAACACGTCAGGTGACAGCTAAAGAAGAAACACCTGTAGTACAACAACCCCCTCTCACGTCGCCCTCGATTGTTCCATCTCAACCACCAGAGACGACTAAAAAGGATAAAAAGAAAATGACGAGGGAGGAGCGTAAGATGGAAGCGATAATGAAAGCTTTTGAAAGATTAGAAAAGGCGGAGCAGAGGAAACAGGAAGTCCAGGCAAGAAATGCTCAGAGAAAAGAGTCAGGAGGTACACATAGTGATAATGATGATACCCCCATTACTTCTGCACAGGTAAAACAAAAACCGCAAAGTGCTGAACGACCTGTGAGAAGAAAGCGAAGAAAGGGACGTGCTCGAACTACCAGTACTTCGCATTCTCAACAAAACAGATGTAGAACCAGATTGAACTCTGCCGACTCCGATATATCCTCGGGCGAAGAAAGCAATTCCATGCAGTCACCCCCTCTGCCAAATCAAAATTGCCCACCGATCAGAGGGATGCCTTACGCTCAGCATCTGCACACTCCAACAAAGGACGTTACTGATAGCAGTAGTGTTGGCTCCACTGGCCATCATGGAATTCCTACAGCTGCTGGATTACTACTTGCGCTGGCAAATTCTAATGTGCCGGGACCAAGTTCACCACCACTTCAGCAACCAACGCCAATTAAGAGCCCAACTTGTGATAGCGGAGCTAGTAGTAGCTCTCAAAGCTCAACTCCCTCTACACCGTTGTCATCTGCTTGTTTATTAGTTGCAGCAGCCGTAGGTCCTTTGGCACCAGGTTTCAAGTTTCCCAAAACGAAAAAAGTCTTGATGAACGAGTGGCTCAAAGAATCCCCGGATCCACCTCAAACTCATATTCCACAGATTTCCCCGATACCAGCTTTACCTTCTGCGCCACTGTGTAATCCTATTACCCAGTTGAATAAGCCAACGGATTTTCTGTCACCTACTGATCCATCGCCAGAGTTTCTCACTCAAAGTTACGCCGCTAAGAGTCTGGCGACTTTGGTACAAGCGGCAAATTCAGTCTCTGGAATATGCGACTCTCCCCCTCAACGAAGGCAGACTATCCCTGGAAATTCTTCATGCTCCGGGTCCACAGGATCAGCAAAGAAGCGATGGCTACGCCAAGCCATTTCCGAAGAATGCGATTCACCCAATAGCCGGCCAGAAAGTCCTCCAAGTGAGATGGTAGCACCACCAAAAAAGAGAAGGATTGCAAGAGAGAGTTTATCATCCGATAACTATACTCCCCCAACTACTCCAACGCTATTGTCATCCGAACATGTTCTCTCCCAGTCAACATGCAACAATGAGGTAAGTCAGAAAAATCAATTACCATACCGTCCGTGACTTTCATATTTTTCAAAATATCAGCTCATCTCTACGTTTTCAATTTTAATTATTGTCAATAATAATCCTAGATTTTTTCAAATTTTTTACAGGATGAATTTGTAGACATGGCCCAATCCCCCAATAACGAACATTCTACACCAAATTCCGAATACGTGCACAATAATGTGAAAGACGAAGCGGATTCCGAATCAGAGGCAGCAGAGACCATTGAATTAAAAGAAAAAATAAAGTTCATGAATCCTGAATATGACATTCCCCAGTCCGAACTGTGCATTAAATATGAAAAAGATGATGAACCAATGCCACTAGTGAAAAGTGATTCTACTAACTCAGTTAAATTAGAAGTTGATTCTATTAAAGAGGAAAAAGTTTTCGTAAATTCACCGAATCCCCGCAAAACTGAAATAACCATGGTGAAACAAGAGTTAGGTGACACTCCTGCCACGACTGGAATGGTATTGGCCAATAAAATTGAATTGCCGGAAGTCAAAGAGGAAGCAATACAAGAAAATGACTCCCACAACATTAAGAAAGAAGCCAGCCAGATCAAAAAAGAATCACAAGTAGTGTTGATTGAGAAAGGTACAGTTGAAATTGTTGATCAGAACGAACCTGATACAGAAATGGAAGATTTAAGCTCACCGATTGCTGCGATGGAGTCAGACGCTGTTCTCAAACAACGAGCAGCGGAAATGAGACTTGAATTCAGTGGTAGTATAGCAGATATAGTGAATATCGCTAGTGAAAATGAAAAATCCGACGACGATAGAAAATACGAACTCAATAAAGCTGATGAACTGAAATCTGATGATAATATGTCCATTGATGAGTTTGACGTTGAGGCACAGATGATGAAAATTACTGGCGATGATGGAAACGATTACAAAGAGAAAGTTGACACGAGCTCCGAGAAAGATAAAAGCATGGACGGAATCGAAGGACTTATGGATAGTTCGAAAGAAGATTCTGATTCAGAGGATAATGACGTTGATGATCCTCAAACGGAAAAAACTCCGTTTGGAGAATTTCATATTACCACCGAGCACAGGGCGTTCAGAGAGTTTGAAAGTAAACCAGAAGATAGAGGATTCATCGATTTTGAAGTCAAAAGAGTCCCCAATCGCGTAGAGGTGGAAGTCACTAAAATTCAACCTTCCAGCGAGCCGAACATTTCGTTGGAAGAATCTATTATACTAGAATCTACGTGTTCTAACATTGATGTGGAAACTATCGTTAAAATTCCCAAAATAGAATTTCCCATTCCGCCACTGAGTGAGAGAATTCGTAAAAAGACAGAGCAACAACAACCCGCCAAATTGCAGCTGGACTTCGAAGCATCCATAATTGAATCGACTATTGAAATAGAAGCTGGTGCTGGTTCGACAGAAGGTGAACAAAAATCTATGCTTTCTTCCGCTCTCAGAGAGTTGCTAGAAGCAAAGATTGACGTCGATCCAGAACCTTTGGAAATCGAACCTTCGACAGCAAAAGTGAACGTTATCTCCCCAGATGAACAATTGGACAGAATTCAGTGTACTAATCCTGTGAACATGCAGGATTTGGTTGTGAAAAGTGAAGAACAAATAACTCAAGTTGAATCTGCCCTTGCGAGAGTTGAAAATATTGTCCCAACAGAACCCAGAAGACTTAAAGACCCCAGGACTATTGCACCAACTGACATGCCAGCACCACTCCCGACAAAGCCAGAAGTGCCAGCACCAGTCAAACGCAAGGTTAGAACGGTAGGAATGTGGTAGAGAGACTGTCTAGGACAGAATGCTTCTTTCTTTTTTAGTTTTCTCCAATTCCATTTCACTTCCAATTTTATTATCATTTTCGTTTGCAATGGCTGAGATTTGCCTGATACCCTTTAGAGTTTAGGGTGTATGTTGTGTGGTTATTCAATTGTACGGCATGATCGAATGTTTTTTTTAAACGCCTACAAGCAAAAGCACAATACTGTATAATCGTTGCTGATAATTTATATTACCCTTCATTATATTTTGTGCCTATCAAACGTTTGCTGTAGAATGACTGGATATAGAAGCTGAATTGACAAAATAAAACTGTAGTGCATGCACGATGTACTGTGAAAATTTAATTACTAATTGCCAGATGATCCTAACGAATTTTGGTGGGCATTGGAACTGCACCATAATTCATCTCTAAAATATTTAACTGGGTAATTTTTCTGTTTTTTCGAATCATTCTGTGTTTTTTTTATATCCAGTTATTCTTCATTATTTGCATGTGTTCATAAATTGTTTTCATCAACTGATATTTTTCTTTCACTCCCGATTCTAGGTGTAATCCATTGACGATTTACCTAGAATCGCCAAGACAAAAAATATGCTTAATGTAAGTAGGTAGTTGTAAAAATAGCTGTATTTTTAGCTTGTGAATTCTAAATGATTCATTTATTTATTTATTTATTTATTTATTTATTTATTAAACTCATGATAATTATTAAATATAATATACCTAGATATCATGCACAATAATGGGATTGAAGGTACCCCTATTTCTTGGATACAAATCTCATTATTCCTATTCACCGCCGCACTGCCAGAACAAATATAAAAAATATTATTCAGAATCATGTTGACCTTTCTGAAAATCAAAATTGTCTGATTGTTGTAAAGAAATTTCTTCAATTGGCTCTACACCGATCAGCGATTAAATTACTTTTATTTCATGTCACGCTTATGCAATGACCTGTGTTGGTCCAAATTTTTACCCCCTATGAAAACCCATCCACTGTGTTGCTCTTTCGAGTAGTAGTGCGACGTGGTATATGTGATGAATTTAACAAAGTATCAATATTTGACCTCTACTATGAATTATCCTACATCCTTTGAACTTGATTCATTTCTTGTGTTCAATAAATGCATTCAATCTCTTTGTAGTTATCAATATCAGAGTATCGTAAACGCAAACAACAATCATCGGGCACACCACCTGAGCCGGAACCAGAACCATCAACTGACGCAACATCAGATCGGGGGGGCACAAGAGGTAGATCGGATAGTGCTAGCAGCGGGACTTCTTCGCTGAGCTCTGACGAAGAGGGAAATTCAAAAGTTTCTTCATTGGATCTGCCTGGCCTAACAACTTTACCACTTTTTATCAACGTAGATAGCGATGAAAAGAAAGGCGAGTGATCATTGGCGTACTCAGTAAAAGATTTGCATATACAGTCGCTGCCTTACCTATGAGCATAGGAATGATTAGAGTGCTGGATTCAGCGTAAACGTCTTTTCGTATGTTGACAATCATTGCAGGTCAGTAATTTAGACCTCTTTGTTTAGAAAAAAACGCATTTCCAAATCACAAATTTTGTTCTGTTGTATATTTCTGGTCACTATAGTAAATGCAAAACGTAAAGAATTCCACACCTTGTTTGCAAGTAGCAAAGCACCCTTTGACAGGTGTTCTCATGGTTGTAGTTTTCGTTCAACATTGTATCCAGCACTCGTCTATGTTTCAGGTATAACTTTTATGAAAAATGCCCGCAAACCAAAAATACGTTTACCACAAGTTTCAGTTCTATGTGCAAATGACCAAGAGAGGTTGAAAATAATACAGTCTCATAACGTCATCACTGACTATTCTTTAAACACTGTTTAAAATATGTGGAAATGTATAAAGTTCGCGGATGTTCTTACAATTCTGAGTTGGGGTATTGCAGGGGCAAAACAATTTTAAAGAAACAAAAAAAAAAGAAAACAAAAATTAATAGGTGGTGAAGAAGGCGTTATGGGCTGGTCTGCTGCGCCGACTTTAGTTGAACGTCAACGAGAAAACCTTACCGAGAGACTGAAACGCGAGTTTGGATTATTTCTCAGTGACGATGAAGAAGAAAGGGCCCGAAAACAAGGTACAAAATAACTGAATTAGAAAATCCGTGAATCGCATAAATAACAGAAACTGGTATGCAAATCTTAGTTTCCTATACATGCCTCAGACATTGCAACTTACTAATAGATGTATTTTTTTTCTCATCATTCTACTTGCAGGTTTGACAGCAGAGGCAATTCTGAAAGCTCGTAAATTATCGCCTTCGACGCAAGCTATTATTCCTGGTGCAACGACTGTTTATCCGACTCCTCAATTACCGCCACAACCCTACATACCTCCCCCTGGTTCGGCTCCCATCCATTTTCCTCAATTTCAAACTAAGCCAGTGCCAGTGCAATATTCAAACTTTGCAGTGCCTCAAGCCGTGTCGCAACCCATTTACCCGAATACAACAGCACAACCTTTGGCTAACAAGCAGCAAACGCAACAATTTTTGATACCGCAAGCACCGCCAGGATCGAATCCTTACCCACCGCAATTTGTACCATCTTCATCAGCTGTCCCAGCCCAAAGGTTTCCAGCTGTACCAGCGCCGCCACCTCAACCAAGTGCTCAATTTTTCCCACCGTCACCCCAGGTCCAGAAAACTTTCTTCAACCATCCTGCGCCAAGAACGTAACTCACATTAAGGCTAGTAACGTTGCAAATTTTTTAGTCAAAAGTGAATGAACTTTGAGATTAAACCTGTTTTTCTTGTTGTTGACTCCGTTGGTATTGACAATTTATGTACACTAGTCCAACATTTATATACAACGTTGGACGTACACTCAACGTCTGATTTGAACAGAAACTTAAAAACTTTCGTCGTATTTTATGATTCAAAATAAATCTTCGAGCCTTGGACAGGTGTGACGTATTCTCACACGATTGTCGTGATTCAATGTCGATTGCGTTTTCAATACGAAAAGAAGAGAAAAAGAACATTACGAGAGGTAGTTGAGAATCGAGTGTTCAACGGAACATACCGTACTACCCCCACCAGTTATCTCAGTGTTTTCGTCGTATGTAAATATAAAAAAAAGAGATGCACGGAGGTGAATGAACTCTCTCGTTTTCAATCTAAAACAATTATGCAAAGACAGTTTATGCATTTTATGGCAATTATACACGTCGCATCTGTCCAACGCCATTGCGATCGTGGAATAGGTGAAGAAGAAAAAAAAATATGGGCTCTCGTTTAAGTATTTTGATTGACGCCCAAGTAAAAAATGTGTGATTCTGACATCTCGTGTGTCTGTTCGTTCATGAAGTCACTGATGTCAAAATCAGAAACCACACTTTACCGATCCACGGCAATGACATTTACCCCATGTATGATCGGCTCACACGCTTTATGCGTTGCAGGAAAGAAAGAATGTGTTCTAATGTGTTACAAAATAGCATTAATCTGTTAATTAGTAAATATGGGTTGAAATTAACACAATTATAAGCTGGAGAGATCAATCTCAGATTTGTTTTTCGAGTAGCTGATTTTCGTATTCTGCGTTACTTTATAAACAGAAAAATAACGAAAATAATTTGCAGGAATTATCAAAACCAAAGATAATTACCTGTATCTTTGAATATTATAATGTAATATGCACATTACACACATTTGAGCCTGCATTTGTCCATCTTGTCTGTACATATTATTTACATACATGCATAATATAATATAATTATATGAAAATTATATATATTTAACCATAGTTATTGTAGATTGATATAACAAACTTATATCACTTAGGTAAGAGGGGTGCTGTTACACATGATCAGCATTATACCCGAAATTCTCTATATTTTATATTTGATTGTAAAATGCCCGATGATTAGTTAATAATAAATAAAATATGCTAAAATTTCTTTTTGAGTTTGAATTCGATTTTTTAATTTAATACATTGCACATAGAATCACAGATCAGGTGTGTCAAATTTCATTTTTTTATTGAAATTCATTTTTCTATCAAAAAATTATATAAAATTCTTTCAATTATTGTTGATAAAGTTGATCGACCGGTTCATTCTATACTCACCTAATCTCGAACTTTCGTGTAATCTTATGAACCGGTAATTTCCAGAGATCTAACGAAAAAAGCTTAAGGCTTTTCATGTATCTGTGAATATTTATAAATTCAACGAATTGATATACATACCTGTTGAATTTTCAAATGTGAAGGTGTTACAGCCTCACAAAATTATTGTACGGCAACATACCTAAGTTGTTTTTTCTTTTTATTTTGCGATCGTTACTGTAACAAAAAGTATTTCTAATTCTCTATACGTTTAGTTACCCATGTTTGATAAAAAAATAAACAGATTTATATTTCAGTTACATAAAAGCGGTACATGCAAAATGTGCAGCAAAAAAAAAAACAAAAAAAAAATCAAAGTAAAATGAAAAGAGAATGAAGAAAATTTTAAACCGAAGGGAATTGATTGCCCCGAAAAAAAAAACTAAACGTTCAACCAAGTACAAAACTCGACAAACGGTGAAGAAAAAAAATTGATTAAAATGTTTAAAACATTGAAAGTGAACCAAGAAAACTGGCTAGCAGACAAGAGAGAAATGTAAAAAATTTTAAGATTAAAGCCGGAACATTACGTTGTCGACATTTATACTGTTAAAAAGCGTATGTGTGGAGAATCAGCTCAAAGTCTTAAATTTTTTGATAGTTTTGTTACGAAAAATTAAGGTGTAAAAAAAAGAATTAAGAAAAAAATAAATAAAACTAAAAATTCATCGATAAAAAGCAGCTTTTTTGAGTGGCGCAACGTGCTTCGGATTTCCGATTACTCGGATCATCTGAATCTCGTTATACCCGTTGACTGCATTTTCATATTTTTCCACTTTTGCACACACAGATTGGAAATCTCTTGTTTCAATGATGTGTAATACATGTGTATCTTTGAAAATTAATTTCCATGGGCAATTTTATCTGAAAATATATACAGATATGTAGATATTTATATTTTGAATATAATAATTTCGCTATTTAGGCGAGCCTCCCAGTGCATAATAATACAAAATAACATCACACAAATACATAAACACGTGAAAATTAGGAGAAATCTAACTCTTGTATATGTGTAAATAGTATAAGTATATTGTGACTGATGCAGCGATTCAAATTATGTTACAGTCATAAAATGATCATATAATAACAGCGGGGTTGATATTATCTGATATGTTAAATGCCATTTATCTTACGACTCCTATAGTACGTTTTCTCTGTTTTTCTGCAGAATAGATGATGTACATGATGTATACCACATAGAGAATTTCCAAATTAGAAAGCTTTGAAAAGAATCAATTTTCATATACTTAAAATATTTGTCCATTGCCGACTAATAAAAATCCGTACAACGGATCCTCTGGCATTAAAAGAAGAAATTCAGTCGGTATTTCTTGTTGCAATTAAATCATATTCTTCGGCTCCCTTTTTTAAAAGATTATTATCGAATGATCTGTGTAAAAATTGGGTTCTAAATTTACTGCCAGCATGGGCAGTAACATTGTAATTGTCTATTATCCCAACGAAGTTTCTATGCTCGTGGTTGTTTCCAAGCTGCATTATTGGTGCTGGTGGCAGGTATAAGAATCTGGTACCGTTCGTATAGGCTTGAAAAATGGTGATCCTTAATATTAGGTTGTAAATGCATTTGTAAATATTTACCTGGTTGCTGATAACAAGACTAAACAATGAATATCTGAATGAATTTGAAATGTTCAGCTATCACACAACGGTATGACGATTTAACGAGCAACGAACAGCTAATTTTCTTCTAAAAATGCGCTAAATTAAGTTGCATTGTAATATATTTAATTGGACAGCGTTTCTATTTTGAGAAGTTGTGTATACGCTGTAAACTATAAAGCTCCCAGTGTGATTTAAAAATTTATTCTTAAAACTTATACTAATAAATCTTCTGTATTTTGATGTTGAGGTATCGCTCAATGCAATATATTGGTACAAAATTATTATGAATATAGTATTAATTGTTTTTATGAAAGTTCTTACTATTCTCATAAGTATGACTATAAGTTCAGCCTCTCCGATAGTTGTATGATTTTGAAGATTTTTACTTCAATTGCACATGCCGAATGAACATTTTTCCAATTCCAGTAATCAAAACTAGTAAAATAGCATATTTAGTAGATCTTAGCAGCTTGAAATGCAAAATTACCTATACAATATAAGATGACAAAAGTTCAGCATACCAAGAAATGTTCCATTAACCCTGCAATAAATGAGCCTTCCAAACATTTTTACAATTGTTGAATCAAGATGTTCCACGAAATATGATTGGATTATCTAATTTCCGATTATTCTCCACTCGCCTACTTCTTTTCAAAAATCAGTTTCCATTAATTACAAAAACGCTGTTGTACTACTGTTAACTTTTCCTACCATGTTCCTACCTAAGTTCAAAACTAAAGTTTGTTTATCAATAATATTTTGTTAGTAACTTTAATTCTCTACAGATAACAGCCTTTGAACAAATTATTTTTACTTTGATTATTGACAGATTTTTGTTTGCTACCTTTGAAATATTATGCAAAAAAATATGTAGTCGAGGTCATGGTGTATCATAAAGTCATTGAAAGTCAACAATTAATCGACTTGAAATAGTTTTTCTGAAATATTCCAGTATGTGTCGCCCTTGAATTTCATATAAATTTTTTCTGTAGCCGCATGTAGATTAATATCAGTAAGTCCAATATTATTATAAGAAACATTGCACCCATATGAGTGAACAATTTGCCTGTAATTCGACATGACAGAATGGTCGTGTCGTACGTTGGCACACTTTATCATAAGACAAAGCACCGTCATATACATATGTGCAGTTTTATCAAAGTATTTATACAAGTCTCTGCTAATTTGTGCCACTTATATTAAACGATCTAGGGACACAAAATATTCCATTGGTTTTTTTCATAGGCCTACAGTAATTTTTAATAAGAATATACACGATGTGTAACTGTTCAGACATGTCTGTGTCATTCAGAAAAAGAATGTCTATGATTACCGTTTTGAAGTAATAAAATACGAGCGACAACTGTCTTATGTACTGTTGTTTTTTAATCATTTGAAAACTCCTTAGGCAGCCTAAAAAATTCATCGGTACCCCAGATGGTATCGCTGAGTACTCAAAGTATGTTAAAATTAATAATTTGAGCAAAGTCAGTTACAAATGGATTCAGACACGCGATATCATTATTGACTTTGTCTTACTTATCAGATTTTTATCACTGTACCAATGGGAAGGCACTTGCTGATGGACACTTGAGAAATAATGAAACTCTTGGCTGTACACATGCATGCATAGAACACACCGAGCTTTATCTACTGGCCTGAATATGCAATGATAAAGAAAGAAAAAAGAAACAAGTAAACGTGTAAATATATATTGTATAATAAATCAGAACAACTTTTCAAATTTTCAAAGATGATGTCATTTTTAGATAATTATTATAACTAAATTTGCTTCGCTTCTTATCCCATTTATTATACGACTACCGAAATATTGTACAATTCTCTTATGGCCCTGCTATATTTGTATAATAGATGTTTAAACGATAGTAAGAAAGCAGAAAATAAATTTACTACTCGGCATAAGATTTAGGTATTGAATAAAAAATAAAATAAAAAGTGGACTAGTATAATTGTTTCTGTGTTGTAAATAAATTAGATTCTAGTTGATTACTATTATTATTATTATTATAACTATTATTTTTACCATGATTATTATATATACACACACGCATTTGTGTGATATACGTGTGTTTAAATATAAATAAATATATTAAAATTTTAAATAACACATATTATAATTTTTTATTTGCGATCGCTGTTACATGTATGTGCCTAGATATAGCCATGTTATATTAATTATATGGTATGATAAATTAATTCATGTTATTAATTAATAAGTGTAATGGGTTTTCAATATCAGATATTGAACATGATTATGATATGATACATTGTGTATGAGCGCATATTTAGGCATACATGAAATTTAATAAATCGAAATACATTTTACGAATTAACTGATGATCTTCGTTATTTCTTAAAAAGGTAGTCTATACCCTATAATTACATGACATGTTTTTCATGCTTTATCGTATGTGACTGAATTTCCTATCTAATGTTTTGAATTCGTCTCCAAAGATCGAGGCATTTAAAAGTGGATTCATCACTAGGGGTCTGATAAGATTCGATACATCGCAAGGAAACCAGGTTTCAATTCACACGAACAGATAATTATCTCTCGAATGAAATGTCAAGTTATCCCGTTAGACATTTATGAATTACAGCCAGGTACATACGTTGACTGATTGTTGACAATTATACCGTAAATTACCCTCAATCTTGTCTTCAATAAATCATTCAATTTCTCACTATCATTGCATGAGTCTTGCTACCTCGAGTATCGCGATTGACGATGATCGTTGTTTTTGGTTGCATTAGTATGCAAGTCTGCCATGTATCAATTTGTGCAATGCGAATAGTTAGAAGTATTCGCGTTGCCTTGTAATATGGATGACAACAAGTATTGTTCTATGAATAGCATTACGAGGACTATTAGACAGGCAGCGGCTCAAATGCCCCGACATTATTGAATTTCAAGGTAATAGCAATTCTGTGCAAAATACTAGAGCACAATCTATCTACAAGTGTTCTCATTTCCCAATAATATACAAGTGAATAATAGATCTACCCTAATTGTTATCTAATTAGCAAGTGCGTCGAAAGTACTCATTGAATCAGGGAGTTTTAAATTGTTTCACTTTTCGCCCCACCTACGCGATCTCAGCATCAGATCCCCCCCATTGGCCTGGTCGCGTGACGTCATACACATACAGAGATTCCGCATTGGTTAAATCGCACCGAAGCGTCTGCTATGACATTCGACTTTCAAGCGTTTCGACGCGACGTTCCAATCAGCAGGCAACGCAATGTCCTCACCGTCCTCGCAGCAGCAGTCGTCTCAGCTGGAGGCAACAGCTGTGGATAATTTTCGCGAATATCTCCGAATTCCTACGGTACAACCCAACGTGAATTATGGTAAGTAAATGTAAAAAATGTGTGAGAAATAATCCATTGTTTCCTCGTTATGTTTTTATTGGAGATTCGGTAGATCGGGCGATAAAGATATTAATTTATAGGCGTGAAAGTGTGTGGTATCGTTCGTGAATAGGGTCGCCTAACAACATGTTTCCTCGTTAGTAAAATTATACCACTTATTGCCAGTCACCCTCCCCCGGCGTTTAACAATAATTCTATCACCGTGTGAACGTTCTCACCGTATTAAAAAAAACTTTGTTGACGTTTCGACTAATGTAGACCCTGAAAAGGACGCGGCGTCCAAGACGCTCGCCCAGCCATTGCATTGTCCGCCCCACCCTGAGGCGACGAAATGTTGCTATTTTTATCATTTTCTCATGGAAATAGTTTGTGAAAATGAAACCGTTTTATCGAACAACAAAATCTATTAATACCCAATCTTTTACACGACCATTGTCGTTCGATCATTGCCATTGTGATGCGCTTTTCCTTGAATTATGCATGCATGCATCTTCTTTTTTCTTTTTTGATGAAAATTTTCTTAACACGCCTAGCCCCGAGAGATCCGGAATCTTCTCATCCACTGATTCTGATGAAAACGTCGGGCGATAGCAACCGTTATCATTAAACCTAATAAGCTTCAGATATTTTGTACATTTTATACAGTTGCTGAGCCACATCTACCCTTTGTGCTGTCTACAATCAATTCGCGTATCTTCAACTTGAAATTATAGCCGATTCGTGATACGGATGACATTTTTTTTTTATTCAATCAAGCCTAAACTGGAATTGAGCAGATCAATTCAACATATCTCTGCTGATCAATTATAGTGGATGTACTGAGCCTCACTGATACTCAAAAATCAGCGTTCAGACTTTTCTTTCTAAGAATAAGATCATCTTTGACTACAATTTCACATTCATTTCAGATGACTGTGTTGCATTTTTGCAAAGGCAAGCAAAATCCCTTGACTTGCCGCTTAAAGTGTACAATGTGCATCCAAACAAGCCAATTGTTATCATCACTTGGGAAGGAACTGAGCCATCATTACCTGCTATTCTCTTGAATAGTCACACGGATGTGGTGCCAGTATTTCCTGTAAGATAATACTTTTTATAACTTTTGGCACTGAATTTTATAATTAAAAAATGTTTATTTTGACCTCAACTTTATCAAAAAGCTCTGATCATCTGAAATTACCCTAATTTGTAAACTTTTTGGATTCAGGATCATTGGACATACCCACCCTTCAGTGCTCACATGGACGAAAAAGGAGATATTTATGCTCGGGGAAGTCAAGACATGAAATGTGTCGGGATTCAATATTTGGAAGCAATCCGACGTTTGAAATTGAATGGCCAGCGTTTCAAGAGAACGATACACCTGTCCTTCGTACCTGATGAAGAGATAGGGGGTGTTCTTGGAATGAAAGAGTTCGTTCACACCAAAGACTTCAAGTCATTGAATTTGGCCTTTGCTTTGGACGAAGGCGTTGCTTCACCTACTAATGACTTCTTCTTGTATAACGGAGAGCGATCGTTGTGGCACTTATGGATACATTGTCCAGGTAATCCAGGCCATGGTTCGCTCATGTTGGACAATACAGCAGGGGAAAAAGTACGATATATTATTGACAAGTTCATGGACTTTAGGGCTAAGGAAAAAGCTAAGCTGACAAATCCCAAATGTAAACTGGGAGATGTGACCTCCGTCAACCTGACACAATTACAAGTAAGCATCCAACTGCTTTAGGTTTTTATTGCGTATTTAGATTTTTTTGATTGTCCAACAAAATTGTAGTGGCTCAGATTTGCCATGATAAGCCTAGTTTTTCTACCGATTGATAGTTGATCTTGAATCAAATGTTCAAACTTCCAAAAGACGCTATTTATTTTTACCATGTCTGAATCACTAGGATAATAACATTGGTGAGTAAGGTTGAAATTGGTTTATGAAATGTGTTGTTAAATTTTTCTTGTCGGTTCTGAGATTCACTGGTAATGTTAAAGCGCAACTGTAGAAATACAACTTTGACTTGATTGTCAAGAATACAAAAATTTTTCTTGTGATTCTATGATTTTTATTTTCCAGGGAGGTGTTCAAACAAATGTTATTCCAGACAAGTTAACAGTTGTCTTTGACATTCGCATTGCTACTACCGTCAATATTGTAGAATTTGAAAAAATGATACGAGGTTGGTGCGAGGAAGCTGGACCAGGTGTACACATTGATTTTGAACAAAAAAATGAAGAAGTTGAAGTCACCAAAGTGGATGCCACCAATCCATTCTGGGTTGCTTTCAAAAAAGCTAGTGACAAACTAGGGATTAATCTAGATGTTGGAATTTTCCCTGGAGCAACTGACAGTCGTTACGTGCGGGCGGTGAGAGATTTTTAAATACCTAAATAAGCTGTGTACCGACAGTATTAGCAACATTACACTACAAAATTCCACATCATTGTACTGCTATCCTAAATATTTAAATCCCACGTAACCAAGACTCATTAAAATAACTCTTTTAAGGTGGGGATCCCGGCACTTGGTTTTTCACCAATGAACAACACTCCGATTCTTCTTCATGATCACGACGAGTACTTGAACAAGGATGTATTCCTTCGTGGTATTAAAATCTATGAGGAATTAATACCAGCCGTAGCAAACGCTTGAAACGCAGAGTCCTAGTATTGTTGAATTTCTTTATAGCACTTTGGGGTTGGGAAAGAAAACACGGGTGTTATGAGAGAAAGAGTGATATAGTCATAAAGTTATTGAAGTTTATAAATATTTTTAAAACAAAGTTAATAATCATAATTCTATGACATATAAATAAACTAACTAAATCACATCAGCTAAAACTGAAACAAACCGTTCGGGCACCATAATTCATACGGCAGCAAGAAACTAAAGCAATTGTTTATTACAAGTGTTCGTTGAATAGTTAAAGAGCGATCCGTTATCTATTATTGAAGAAACATTACGGCAAAAAGTTCCCGAACAAATAATATAATAATTCTCAATTTATTTTAATCAAAGTTCTACAACAAGTCAGTAAGGTGCTATATTATAATTGAGCGGCCTATAAAAAAGCTAATAAACTTCGTCCCCTCGCGTTTGAGAAGAATGGCTGACACATCGATTAAATGAAAAAAAACTTGAGTTTAAAACAATATTAAATACAATAATTCCGTAACGACTGAACATTTCGTCTGGAAGTGTAATTTTGAAAAGTGAATAATCGCCTTAAAACCATAATCTCGTACAGCAAGAAATTTCTACGCATGTTATTAATACATATTTTAAGAATGTTATAATAATCAGTAAGCCTGATTACAATATTTCGATATGTTACCTAAAAAGAGAAGAAAAAAAAAATACAAATATAAATGCATGACGAAAAAACCAAAAACCAAACAAAACAAACGTTGTTTCGACCTTGGTGATACATTAAAATCTCATTCCAGCATCAATATTTGTAGATGTCCGAAAATTTACGGTGTAAAATACGAATATTTTTTAAGCACACAGGTGACAGTGTTTCCCCTGCAGGTTTTTAGTCAGCGTATTTTGTGACTCAATACGAACGAGAATAAAGAAAGGTATGTGACCTGTGCGTGGGCGTGCCTGTGCGTCGTCGTCTTCCCGCCATTATCGTAACAGGAGTACGGCATGGCTAGATGTAACACAAGCGGAAACACACTTCGAGTTCGTTTCATTCTTAACGGGGCATCCCGACTCCCCTCTATCGTAGTATAATGGATTCGTCCACGCGTAGAGATTTCCCTCACTTTTTAAATGGGTCCAATATTTCTCGAAGTTGTTGAAAATTTTACAAAAAACTTCTGAAAAATAATATTTTATCATTTTCAGGAATGATTGAAATTCAAAATATTTCATAGTTTTTCTAAAAACACTCGATTTAGGGCTGGTATTCGGGTTCGGCCATTTTGAAGTGGGGAAGGTTGGGAATGAGTGAACGGGACGGCTCCTGTCAGATACAGCCAATAATCCCGCCGAAAGAATATCAGAGAGAAATTTTCTTGGTTAATAATTCGTATTTTAATTAAAATATTTGGGCTTTATATCGAGTTAAATTGAATCGAATTTATTTAATGATAAATACTTTTCTGTTTAGATCTTTGTCGGCCATGTGCATTAGTATAGAATTTAAAATGACCTCACACCCCACAGTTACCGTCGAATCAGCGCGTTGCTGGTTATCCACGTGACTTTACTCGGCCAATGGGACATGCGGGATTTGAAATTGTGCGTGGTCTTTGTTCACGAGTCCCCCGTCAACGTTACTTCAGTTCCGTAAAGAGGGCCTTGTGTCGGTGTTCGTTTATGTATGGTCGCTGCCTAAAATTGCATATTTTTCAGGCAAATCTATGTATGAAAGTGGTGTTTTTTTGTGAAATACAACGTATCGTGTCGCCTGTTGAATAACCGGTAGGTGATTTATAAAAATTATTCAATTACGTGTTAGCTATTATCTGTGAGAACCCGAAAGAGATCTAGGAAAAGAAAAAAAACAAACAACTAAAAATTCTCGGTGCCGGTTTTCGAGCTGCTGCTGATGTTGCTACTTCTCGAGTTCTCTGTCATGCAATACATAGACCGGAGACGATTTTTTTTGCCTAATACTTCATCCACATTAATATCGTTGATCTATTTACTAGCATTGGTCAGTCACGTTGTTGCGGAGTAAAAATCGTGTGTTTTCTAGTAACGTGACGAGCTCTTTTGAGTTTCCTAAATAGAATATTTTCTCAATAACTCCAACGTTTCATCGGTTCTCAAAACGCGGGAACAGCTAGCGGTCGTTAACCACGGTTAATAAATTTCATTTCGTTACTTCAATTAACGAAGTTATCTGCCAACTGTTTTTCCTCTTTTTCTTTATCTATTATTTTATTTAACTCATTGTAATCGTCGTGCAGTTTACATTTTGTTTACTATAACTACAATGTAACACTACCGTGCCCTCCATATGCCTTTGCCGATCAACTTCATCTTTTTAGGCGGGAAACATATTTTACCGTATTAATAGTAACGTTATTCTGGTAAAAATTCTATTAAAATTTTTTACATCCCAATGCACTCTTCTATCCGTGATGTGTATACATCAATTTTATTATTATCAGTCTAAATATACGTACACCTATTTACGTGGTAACATAAATCCGTATTTTCGTTTCATTTACTCGCGGCGTTTTTTCTATTAAATTTTTTTTTATGTACCACTTATTTATTTAATTTCCAATTTATCAGTTATTCACAATTACTATTTTTATCTGTATTTATTGATTTTTTTTTATTTTTTTTTATTACTTTCCCGCGTCAAAATCTCGTAGTAGAACTTACGCGTATCGCATTTATAGTGTTTATCGTATAAAAAGTTCAGTGTACGCACGTACGATAACACATTGTTAATTATTGACACTCGTGATTTAATTCGAAGAGAGAAAAAGAAAAAAAATTCTGTCAGAAAACATTTTTCTCAAATTATTATTCCACCTTCCTCCTCTCTTCACTCTCATAAATAGAATCGAGTTTTGAAAGTAATATCAATAAATTAGATGAACGGTTTCTCGGCAAAAGATCGAAAATTTGCTATTTTATTTTATATCAAATTATTTTCCTTCGATCAATTCATATCCCTACTTATCAAATGATTTTCTTAATTTTAACTTCAACTATTCCGCTTAACGTTGAAAATATTTAAAATCATAGGGGTTCTATTGGGGAAACGATGCGAGATGGAAAAGGTAAAAAATCGTTTTTGATCGTCGATGTCCGAAATATTATTAAATATTACAGAGATAATATGCGTGTGTATGTATTGAGGTTTTCAACAGACGAAGTGGAAATTTCCAAAAGTTTTCGAACAAAAGGGGCCCTTGGGGCCCTTTCTGGGCAATACAGCGGGCAAAGTTTTGACCGTGGGAACATTCTGAGAACCCCAACCCTCGCCATATGCCCAACACAGTACCATCATTCTACAGGCTTAACCAAAATATAATCTCGTTGCTGTCGTATATTATTTTATTGCCCCCACAAATCGCTTGCTCTTTTAAAAAAAAAATTTCTTGTTGTCTTTTCGTTGTAATTTCATTTAATTTTCTTATTTTACTTCCAAATTTATTATTTGCTTATTTTTTGCCGGTCTGGTTTCTATTTTTATTTTTATTTTTTTTTCCTTTTTCTATCTTACGTTACCGATTCACGGATCGAGTTCAATTGTAAATATTATATTAATTAGTTATTACAATTCGCGTTCAATTTACTCGACGTAAGTGTCGAGTAATATGTATTTATATTTTTCTATGAAATATACAGGAAATTGAGAAAGTTATGTACAAACTTTCGGTCTCACGTATTATGTTATAAAGACTGGGTAAGAGGGACTGATACCTACAAGTTAACTGAAATAGTCCTTTTCCTTGGAATAATTATCATAAACGTATGGTGGAATTGCAGCGCTATTTACCTACCACATTTTCATGCGTAGAAATGAATTTCAATTCTAAACATTCGATGAATTCAAGTTAGTTTCATAACTGAATATTTATTTCGATTCCACTGACTCGAGGACTTTGACAAATAAAAACGTTTCGACAAAGCTCGGTGAAGTGGAAATCCTCATTTTTTCCGTCATAAGTTTTTAAATTCTCCATTTTTTTCGAACGAAAAAACCCTCCACGTTATCGTTTTAATCTATAGGTTTGCTCGCTCTCTCTTTCTCTTTTTTTGATTGTCTCGTTTGTTGTTTTTCGAACCAAAATTGTACCAATCGTATGAAAACAGTGTTCAAACGTAACCCCCGCTAAATTTTCCGACCATCCCCTCGCACTGTGCAGAGGGTGCAGACAGCCAGGCCTCGCTAAAGTGGGGGGAGAATTGGATCGATAACCGAGAGGGTAGAGCTAAAGAAATACAGTCGGTCCATCGTGCGATCATCCCAATCTCTGCACTTTTTTTCTTTTTTCCTCATTTACAGCGTTCCTCATCCCATACATTTATTGCATTTATGCTATGCAGGTACCGATGTACCTTTAATCTAAGAACCTTCAACCAAGGTATTGAAATAAAAATCCTTCGTCACGTTCCTCTTGATTTTTTCTCTCTCTTTTTTTGTTTATCTTAAAGAATCAGAATATCTCTGTATAGGTATACCTATGTTGAACCGCTGGAAAATAATCTACGCCAACATTTCTTCTTTTATCAAGTTATCAGATTCATGGATTATTTTACATACCTAGTCCGTTGTGTACCGAGTATAACGATCAACGAATAGTAATAATTTCTGCACCGGCGGAAATATAAAACAAAAAGGAAGAGTTGGTACGAACGAATAAATAGTTAATTCGTACATTTCACAAACCATGTGCACGCAGGAAGTGGAGAACTAAGTTATTATATTATGTGAGCATGATAACGCCATTGGTTTGTGGTAAACTTAAATTCTCTCTTGGGATAAAGTTTGAATTATATAGGATATTACACTGCCGTTATAGTTCCGATAAGCGACTTCGTTCTTCCGATGTAATTTTCTCTGTATTTCACGATTGTTATTTTATTTTCATCTCTCTTATTCCTGTAACAGTCCGAAGATTTTTCTCTGCTACCTGAGAAACATAAATTAATATCCCCTTCGGTACCTACTTCTGGCGAGACTTTTTTCGTCCGCAGAAGTAACTGTCCTTTATACCTGAAAGAAAATGGGCGGGAAGAACCAGGGGTCGAGTCAAGGGATGCGGATATTGTTGCCATCATTTCTGGAATACATGTGTATCCGTCCGAAATTCCTTCCTACTGTCGGTTACACTGAATTTTCAAGGATCTAACTGAGCCTACGATTTCAAGGACTCTTTTAACGGATAAAAAGGCTTACGGTCAAATAGGTAAAACGTACAATAGATACACATATTTCAGAGAATTTTTAACCCCATGGGATTTCCTGTTGAAAATAAAGGGTCGGGATTTGAAAATTAGGAGTCATCACAGCGTTTCGGTGCTTCCCACCCCCTCATCCTCCTTCACCGACGCAACGACATTGTAACAATTTAATTCTAATATTACTCTGTAACGAGTATCCACGTTTACCTCTGCTACTCCCTGTCGATAACCGCTGGCTGATCGTCTCTTTGTTTCATTTACGATCTTATTACAATCCTTGGATATTATGTAATCTTGTTAATGCCTTTATCTTCTCAATCCTCTTTCCACGAGGAACGCAAGTTTCTCATTTCGTATATACCTCGTGTACCTGCCGCGTGTAAATGCTCGATCGCTTCGGTTGTTTGAAATTTATGAAAAATACAGAAAAAATTAAATCGTATACAGGTAACACTTTAGCGTCGTGGTTTTTTTCTCCTCTTCTCCTGTTTTTTGCCTGACGAAACCCACATTGAGTCTGCAACTATATGTATCTAGAGAAGGTGAAGATACAACCGGTGAAAGAATAAGAGGAAGAAAAAAAGACTGTAAGTGCGATGGGACGGATGTCCAGAGTTAGAGACGTACGACATCGTTGTTGAGTTGTAGTTTTGTAAATATACTCGGGGAACGCTCTCGGATTGGACTATAGTGGATGGAACGTCGTCGTGCGTACTCGAGGAGGCAGGTTCTTTCCTTTTCTTTGTGATCCAAGAAAACCGGTTTCATTCGGGATATCTGAGCCTGTGAAGTTCATGAGTGTGAACTAGGCTTTCGGGCACACTTATGTACATACATTGTATACTATATTGGTATAATATTGATTTATTAGGGTTTCTTATACAACGCTTCAAACATCGTGCCAATAGAATTTCACGAGACATGAACGCGATATGAAATTTTTCTTTTTTTTAATCAGTTTGCAAAGATAGCAACGACCCTTTTGTTTATGTACACGCGTTTACCGTGTACGTAGTATATGAATAATTTATCGGTTCTTCCCCTACACGGCACTCCAAGATTAATTTGAGATCAACCGATTATATGATTCGTCTTTATTCGTTGGATTCGATATTTCATTCGGTTAATTATAGACATGAGAAATTCTGTACCAATTAATGACTATGCGACAAAATTAATTGGCACAACTTACGTGATATGGATACATGTGCACGCTCTCTTTGGATCCAGGGATGGCCTCCCCATATCGGCTGTTTTAACAGAAATGTGATGATGATGATTATGATCGTATGAGAAGAACTCTTTGACGAATTATACGCACGTGTACGCATATTGGGGATCAATTTGGAGTACTTTCTGTCTTCGCGAAAAACCGCGAAGCCATATGCTTCGTTTGGAGAAAAAAAGGATGAAAAATAACGGTTCCTAAGTTTGTAATGTGTTCATGTCTGACCGGCGGAAATTGCCGACATTAGGATTCAAAAAATCTAAAATAGTGAGCGTTCAGTTGTTTAACGGACTAAGATTATATTTTCAAACGCTCGACCTGCTCGATTATAATTATAAAGATAATTAATTATCATGATATTTCTATATAGCGCGCGGAAAGTTTCCAAGTTGAATGGGTTTTTTTTCTAGTCTTTTTGCTTTCAGTTTCGTTACTCTGGAATTAGAATGCGGGAATCTGTTGAAAAAGGAAAAAGAAATGCGTTCTGCGGCGCCGAATGGCGAACGTGTGTTCGGCATCTCACGTTTGAATAAGTGAATCGCATTCAATGAAATTTCGCTCTGTTTGCACGCGTTAAAAAAAGTAACAAGACGACTCGGTTATTTGGTTACTATAAACGAACGAACGGACGAACAGCGCAACGTGGTAATAGTAGACCTTTGAAAAGCCAGACTTGAGAACAGACGAAAAAAGAACCAAACATGCACCCAAAGGCTCAAGGTTGCTCTTGTTTGGCGGAGGGCAAGAGTGAAAGACCGCGCTTTGAAATAAGACAGAATTACATACTCCAAAATTATCTGCAGTAATTGCCCTAAATCTTTAAGAAAGTAGAATTGAATTATCTGCATTTATTCACCACTCTTTTGTGTACGAACATCAATTTTAAAATATCACTCGATGAATATTTCAATACCTTTTGTTGAGCAGTTCTTTATTCAAGCACTGGCGTTTTCTCGTATGTTAACAAATCTGCGATTAGGCTTCTGCTTAAACCCACCTTAATCATAATTTTATTGTTTTTAATAGCTCTTTTTTTGTTTAACAACGTGACTTTTTTTCTCACATTCATCCTCGTTCAGATGATTCATTTCAAAGTTGAATAGTAATTGACGAATCAACTTTACTTGGGCTATTTTTCCAGCCATCGTAGAGTTTCCGTCTGTATTTCCAGTTATCGATCATACTATGTGGCTTCTGCGAAAATATAAATGCATAACTTATCCAGAGATATTGTAGTTTTGTTTAATAATTGCAATAGTACGCCTCGCTAAATTATATGTCTTCAATAAATATGAAAATAATTTATCGCCGATGAACAAGGCTGACTTATTCCCCATTCATGAGTTGTGCCTATCACAGAAATTTTGAGTATAGTTATCAGTAATATACCTAATAATGCATCATTCATCCACCTATACGTACAAAACAACCAGGGTCAGTTCCCTTACTGATATTTAGTATGCGTAGTAGAGCCCCTCTTCGTCCAGTCAGCTATTTAGCATGTTACACTACTACGTGGCACATAGAGGACTACTCGGTTGAAGTGAAGTCACTCTCTGCGAGTACTACAGCTCTACACATTCTATAGTAAATCGGCTATAGTGTTATGAGTCAGTCACACCCACAAGCTTACCAGCCAGCCACGAGTTCAAGACCCTCGCAGCACACATTCACTCCTTCATGTACCTCATGCGAGGTCACGTGTATATACTCTACACTATCACTTGCTAGAAGAACTTCTATTGACCACACTTTAAGATCACATTACAAGATTACCTGGCAATCTAAATACGGAGCATGATATTATGTACCTATTCAACTACACCGAGATATAGTATTTATTCGTAGAAACCAAGGAATTTCTTGGACGTATTTTATACACTCAATGTTTGATTATTCTCTTTCTCACGATCTCTGCTTATTTCACATTATTACTCACAATCAGTTAATGTCAATGTATTTATAATTTTAACGCATAAGACAACTTCATGTCAAACGCTACAGCTTTGACTGTTCACTTCCAAGCCAACAAGGGTAGAAATAAATGTATCAAGCTCGTATGATTTCCCCAAACGCTTCAGATAAAAAGGTTTAACATGAGTTCGTGTATTAGCTGATGGGAAAGTAACCGATTCATGATACGGCATATCTTTTCTTCATGCTTCAATCAGGTCCTTATTAAATCATTGGTCTGATGTAAATCTGATTACATACCAGCGCCGTTGCTTTACGTATACTCAATTTTGAAAAGTACAACACCAAGGTACTGATTCTAATTTGATTAATTTGATTTTTCAGCCGCGTGAATGTTGGACACAGAGAGCAGACATAGTACCGGACTGGATCAAGGGCCCACAAGGGATCCTTGGCTCACGATGGACTATTACTTAGGCACAGACAGCGTCTCTTTACAGGAGATGCTAGATGTAGACATAAAATGTGAAGTTGAAGGAGTCATAGGGGGACATCCTGAACTCGGCTTCAATTTCACTGATTTGTCGCCTCTGGAGATGGATGACAATCCTGTCGGATGTCAAGATGACCTCAATGGCTGGTTCGGTTCAGCTAGTCTACTGAATGGCAATAGCAATAGTTCCAACAGGTATGTCAGGTAAAAAAAATTGTCGTGTGAAAGTTAACGGCGTTTATGTTATTTTTCTGAAATTATTTAATTTTTGAAAAGTAGATTCTAAGTAATTGTAGTTCTAAAGTTTCAATTTTTCTCTGTTACAGTAATTTTAATTTAGATCTCAGCGGAGGTGATGCGGCTTCGGTTATGGTTAATCCAAATTCTGTGATGCCTCATATAACCGTGCGCAGTCCAAGTCCGCATAGCAATCGTCGGCACTTTTCTTTCTCGGTGAAAAAAGATATGAAAGAAGAGAAAATCAATGTAGAGGATGAGAATGACTCGGATGGCGAACAGTATGAAAACGATATGACTGAAACAGAGGATGAAGAAGAAGATGAGGAAGATGATAGTGACGACGAACAAGAATTATCGACTACAGTAATTCCAGCTAAACTTAAGCCAGCTTTGGTTTCAACAAGCTCTACGATTAAGACAATATCGGCGCAGATAACCAAACCCCAAATCTCTCAAAAATTGAACACATTAAACAGCATAAAAGTACAAAATATTAAACTCATGCAGAATTCACACCATACCCAGCACATCAGGAAACAAACGTACAATAATAACATCCACAATACGGTCACAGCGATGAAAAGGGACAAGGAATTCGAACTTGCAGAATATGATGAAAGACCCTTTCCAAAACCTGCATACTCATACTCTTGTCTGATAGCAATGGCGCTCAAAAATAGCCAGACTGGCTCTCTACCAGTATCTGAAATCTACAATTTTATGTGGTGAGTTTAATTATATGTTATAATAATATGAACTTGAGAGATGAGCTCTTGTTTCCATTTCAAGTGTAATGATAGATGCACGACTGAATTACCTCCACTACTCGGTTACATTTCAAATACAGAAAAGGAGTACTATGATTTTGAATGAGGAAGTCACTCAGACTAAAGGTACTCGTGCGTGAAACAGGGCTTCGTTTCTTTGTTGAATAGCGCAAGGTGGGAGATAGAGATATTATCAAATACTGTTGCAGGCTTGCATGGGTCTGATAATACCTTCACTTGCATTTTAGCGATTATTCACCTAATAGGTTGAATACCTCATGTTTAAAAACTTTGGCGAATGAAAATAATAATTCAGCTCTTAATAAAAATAAGTAATTGTTTTTTAATCAACGTTTATACTCGCTATTATATGTAACCGGCATATCTAAAAAACTGTTGCTGTTCCCAAAACTTTGACCATGTGGCTCACGGTGCAAAATAAGTTGAAACCCCATAAGTGTGTTCTACGAGATGGGAAACTGTTGTCCATGTTCCTTTATTCTCAGGCTACTAGGGGGGAGCAACCATTTTGTATGGGGGCCCCTTGCAGCACCAGGTGCACGCCGGGGTACAGTCCCTTCAGAAACCTTTCACCTCTTCCTTTGTTTACAAACCCTACTCTACCTCTGAGCGCTATGTCTCGTACATTGAACACGCTACAACCTTAATTTTAACTATTCTTATATTTATATTCTTATCGCGATATATTGATCTTAAAAATGAACAAATGAAATATTCATTCGGTCGGCCATTACGGTTGAATATTTTCTCCACTGAATTTTACATTTTGTTGGATATTAAAAAATACATAAACTGCAGTGAATTTATGATATTAAGATTAATAAATTACCAACAGTACGATACCTAATTCATTAGATGTTTTTCTTTTTATTTATTCATTCATTTATTTGTTCACAGCGAACATTTTCCGTATTTCAAGACTGCTCCGAACGGTTGGAAAAACTCTGTGCGGCATAATTTGTCGCTGAATAAATGTTTTGAAAAGATAGAGAAGCCCGCCGGAAATGGTAATCAGAGAAAGGGGTGTTTGTGGGCTATTAATCCAGCAAAAGTTGCAAAAATGGATGAGGAGGTACAAAAATGGTCGAGGAAAGATCCTCTCGCTATTAAAAAAGCAATGATATTTCCCGATCACTTGGAATTACTAGAAAGAGGTGAAATGAAGTACGCAGGCAGTGGCAGTGGCGATTTGTCGGAAGAAGCGGAGAGTTCCGGAGATGAAACTGCGGAGGAAAATACAACGTACGATGAACCCGTTCACAGTCATATCGCAGCAAATTCTGTAACAGATAGCTACGATGAAAGCAGTCAAGATTTTGACGTAGATATTACGGAACATACTTACGATGAAATTGACATTGATGATAATAAGGACACGTTACACATGCAATTGAATATTGCTAAACAACAAACGTTCGAGTATGAACTCAGTCCAAGCACAAAAAGGCAAAAGACTTTGACAGGAACGTTACAAGGCAATTACGTTTACCAACCTGTTGCTAATTCGCGAAGGAAAACCCCTCTACTTTTGAGGCCTGGAGCAACGCCCAATTCTTTTCTTAAAATTGATTAATCGTTGGTACGAATTTCATTTAAAATTCCTACACTCATCGTTTAGCTTTCACTGTACAATAATGTATCATTTTTATTTCTCCCTAAATCGGAACTTTCATTCAAAAGCTACTAATGATCTGCAGTATCAATTATTGCATCGAAGGTATCAATCAAATCTGCTAATTATTGATTATTTTGCAAAACTTCACTGCCAATTCCAAGTGGCTAAGTTTCGAAAAACCTTACAAAAAGTTACTTTGTTTACATACTGTACGTAGTGATTTCAATACGTCATTCGTTTAATGAAGAATAACAAACAAAATAACTTGAACATCGAATTCAGAAAACCAAAATAGTTTGCAGTATTTTATCTTATTGAATTGCAATGTTCGAGTGATAGCTTCGATAAATCTTTAGCATTGCAAAATATCCAAGGAATGTCAATAATCTATTTTATTAATGGAGTAGAATTTAGAAATTTGTAAGAATTTTTTTATTACACGACGCCGATAACAGTTGCCTGACGTAATGCTGTGCATTTACTTGAAATATAATCATATAATATTATAAATTCGTCGACGGAATTTTATCTTACTAACGATTGATCAACGCATTATCGCACGAAAATTATTATTGAAAATAGCTGTTTCGTTGCAGCTATTTTAGGAAAATATTGAGATCTCTTGTGACTTCGAAGTCACAAAAATTCCTATGGTTACACATAACATTCATCTAATAAGATCGAGAATGTTATGCGTTAAAAGATAGTTGCAAATCCAAATATTGACAACTTTTGTAACGAGTCGATCATTCAAAATTGAATTTAGATATAATCTGTTAATAACAATACACTAAATTAACGAGAAAAAAATTCACGACTAATCGGAGACCACTTCATTCTCATCATTTGTTTCTGCAGAGAAGACTATACGAATTTAAATTTTTTCCAACTTTATTAAGATTCACTAGTATCTAGATTAGATATATGCGGTTATTATACCTTGAAATATTTTTTCGACGACAGCGATCCAAGATTTGGTGTATTATTTTCTTATTTATTTGCGGTAAATTAAATGTTTATTGCATTCAGCAAAATCACAGTGTAAACAAAATCCAAATACGTTTCAAATTAAAACTTGACACTTTTTATGAAATAACATCTGATTCAACGTGACAACAGAAATAACTCTGCCAAGATTTTACTAACGTTGAGCGTAGGAAGTGACGAACGATTCATAAGAGCTAAGACGTTGGGTTGAAACGATACATTCGGTAAAATTATCGAATTCTTGTCTCCATCTACCCGAATCCTATCTGAAACGTTTTTTGATTTTAGTCACCGATTTGGGTGAAAACGATCATTGTTGGAATGGTCAAACCTGACATAGATAAGCATACCTACTGAACGGAGGGTCAAAAGAATATTGTAGATGAATGAGTATTTGGTCATTCGTTGGCCAGACTGATGTATTATACATTTTTTATACGTTTCTGGACTAATTAAGAAGTGTAAATGTTTCTTTTTTAATTTTTTTTTTTCAATTTTATGTTCACCTGTACGAGATGAGATGTGAAACTACTTAGCTTATAGGTATATGTATGTAGAGTACAAAAAGACAGCTATAGATAAAAGAAAAAAAGAGATTTGTAAAGGTTTGTAGCATAGCGAGTCGAGAATTATACTTATACCTAATCTAAACTTGAGTATAAAGTTGAATGCAACTTTTAATTTTTTTTTTTTTTTATTCAGAAGTCAACCTCAATCTTATCTTACTACTTATAACATGAATATACCCTCCAGTCTTAGGCCAGTGGTATATGATAATTATGATTATTATACCAATGGAAAATGAATAATTAGTGTAAACCTACGATACTACTTAACTCTGTAATACTATGAACGCAGACTCGGTATTCAGTTTATTATAAACGTCTGCAATATTTCAAAAGTTTTTATTATGATCTGAGTTTGAATATATTTCCGATAAAATGATTCCTTGTCATATTAGATATTTTCGTAGGTTTTTTACCGAAAATCTAAATAAGCAAATTCAGAAGAAAAAAAAACAAACTTATACGCGAGAGTAGCCTGCAACGTCCATTAGTACAAATTTACTGATTATAAACCTAAAACCTAGGAAACAATATCGAGACATTGCATATGATTGTTTCGAAATTATAATTGTCACGAAATAACTACAAAAGAGAGTGCTACAATGTATTACTAATAATAAGGCAGTGTACAATTGTATATACCTGGTAGCCCAAAGGTGGTAAAGGTCTAGTTTCTATAAGGTAAACGATATACCAGAGGATGCATTTATTACTTTCTAAATCCAAATTATCAAACACTTGACATGCACTAAAATTCTATTCCAGTATGTCAGATGTTTTTAACTTTGTTACACCTTAAATGCAGGTCAGCAATCTGGAATTTTTACTTTTTTCTGTCAAGATTTTGCGTAGTAGTAGTAGCACATAAATATCACGGTTGTTTTCTTTTTTTTTTATATGCAACAATAATACCTGGATTTATATTTTTTCTTATTAATTTTTAAAATCTGATCTCATCGGCATTGAGAGATTTTAAATCACGATGAAAACTGATTTCCACGTTCTTCTTTGATTTATCTGTCTATCCGTTTCTGATTGTTGTTAAAAATGTTTCTTTTTTTGGTTCAGGCCTTGTGCAGTTGGAATCTTTAATTTTACAACCGCAAAAGGCCCTTCTCATACAATAATCCATCTATCTTCTCTTAATTTGCTTTTTTCTCTTTGTTTTTATTTGAGGACTACTAATTATGCTTTAGGGTGTACAAAGTCTGAAATTAATTAGCATAAGTTGGGACCAACCACACAGAACTGTTCTAAGTTTAGATTTATTATATAAGTTTTTTCTAAGTTTCTCATAAGTAAGATCTGATCTATTTAACTGATAGATTTTGTATAGCCAGTGTTTTTATTGTTGTAAATATTTTTTTTAGAATAAACACGTGTAGCTTTTAATTTATATCTACTTTCTTTCAACACAAATATACCTTTTCTATTGCGTTTATCATTTTTTCTCCATTTTTGCAATAAGGTATAAAATCAGATGATTCTTGTATATGTTCTGAAACATTTATCCGCAAATTTGGCAACAGAGTTGGAAAGACCAAACCTTGGGGTGAAATTTGGGGCTGGAAAGAAAACCTTCTGTTTTTTATTTATTGATATCATTATCAAGATTTAGAAAAAAAGCGTTTGCAAGATTTCACATGGTTCATCAGAAAAAACTGATTATTTTTTGTCGTAATCATGATTAGGCGCCTAGCACTTAGATTCTTTAGAAAATCACTATACAAGATCTTATTGTATTACTATAAAGGCTGTTTTACAGATGATATGAATGCAGTTCTGCAAATTCATCTGCAACAAACCATAAAAGTCTAAACTGCTATAATTAGATCCATAGATCATTAGAAGATTTTGTACCTGTTTGTAAAATTTCTATCTAGGTTTATAAATTAGCATTAAACTTCATTAAATCAAACGAAATGTATTATATGTGCAATGACCTTTTATTAATAAAATGTGAACCCGTGTAAAGAGGTAATATTCTGTGCATCTGTGATGAAAAACCAGTCATGTTCGTGGACAACGAAACTGACCGTGGCGCAGAGAGAATGACGAATGACATGACCAGCCCTCCCCAAAACAACATCTAGCCTAACCCGTCAGTGATATTTTTATTTGACGTCTGTCACATGGTGATATCCTCTGTGTTACAGCAACTCAAAATTTTAGGCAGATGCGTAAATAACAAAATTTTCGCCATTCAAATAATGCCCAAGAGGCCTTCCCACTATCAAATTCCGCTAAAGAAGAAAATAAAACTAAATCATCGTTCGGTGAAAATGCCTAAACCCATAGGCATCACAGAACCTCCAAATCCTCTCCTTGATGACAAGTCTCGGGATGATAATTGTGCGTCCAAGATAAAACCTAATAAATCTGATGGGTGCGAAAAAATGGGGGAAAAAAGGCTGGTTACGGTTGAATATCTGGACACACCAGTCAAGTCAGAAATTGACAAAAAAGAGTATAGGTATCAACGGCTTGATTTAACCTCGCTGAATGGCTCATATGTTTGCCACGTTTTTCTCAAATCGGAAGTCTTATGTAATCATCACTAATGTAGTATTTGAAAATTCTACAGAGTTATCAGATTGCCAAATGGTTTGACAGCTCTCTTGATATCGGACGTTTCATCTATTTCTGGTGCTCAAATCGATGATGATGACGATGACGATGAATATAGTAAGTCTTGTTCATTGCAAAACTTGTATGCATTGATTAATTGTCAAAGTTGGGATTGAAACTATGTGAACAACGAAACTTTATTTTAGCTGACGAGGAAGAAAATGGTTCAGAAGATGACGAAACAGAATCGGATGAAGTGGAGGATGAACAAGATGCCAATGACTTGAGTGATGGGGATATCGATTGCCCAGAAAGTAAACGTCCAAGGAAAGAAGAGAAAATGGTTTATGATCCTCATTGCTTTTAGGATATTAAATTTCTGAGTATTCAACATGAACGTAAGCATCCTTGATTTTAGGCAGCTTGTGGCTTGTGTGTGGGAGTTGGCAGTTTCAGTGACCCCCCTGAAATACCGGGTATGGCACATTTTTTAGAGCACATGGTGTTTATGGGTTCAGAAAAATATCCCAAGGTGAATTGATTGAAAAAAATAGTGCAGATTAAATGGCAACTGAAAGAAACTAATTGACAATCTTCATTTGTAGGAAAATGAGTTTGATTCGTATATCACCAAACGTGGTGGTTCTGACAATGCCTCAACTGAGTGTGAGCAAACAACATTTTATTTTGAAATTCAGGAGAAGCATCTATATCCTGCCCTTGACCGCTTTGCGCAAGTTTTCATTAGTCCACTCATGAAGAGAGAGGCTATCTCCCGTGAACGTGAAGCTATCGAGAGTGGTTTGTATAATTCACCTTTTTGAAGCTCTAATTTGTATATTTGCAACCTAAAACATTTTTTTTTTAGAATTCCAAATGTCACTTCCATCCGACTTTTATCGAAAAGAGCAACTATTCTGTAGTTTGGCCCAACCCGGTCATCCAGCAACTAAATTTTGTTGGGGGAACCTTGTCACCTTACGGGATAATGTTACCGATGAAAAACTTTACGAGGAACTACATAAATTTCGTCGGCGACATTACAGTGCGCACAGAATGACTTTAGCAATACAAGTAAATATTGAACTCATTCTTTGGCCAAATCAACGCCAAATAAACACATCGTCCTACGTCTTTCATGTGCTAAATTTGAATTCAAATATATGAAGTATTAAAATTTCACAGGCTAGGCTTCCTTTGGATACGCTAGAACAATACGTGATAGAGTGTTTTGCAAATGTGCCAAACAATGGCTTACCGCCTGACGATTTTACTAAATTTAAAGGCGTACAGACTTTTGACACTCCAAATTTTAAGAAAATCTACAAAATAAAACCTGTTAAAGACGTCTGTCAGGTAAGCGATTCATGATTCATAAATTTAATTTCTGAGTCCCAATATTATCTTTTTCTTCTAAATTGAACTGTTGAACAAGAAGCGTCGCAAATTTTTCAGATAGAGCTGACTTGGACAATGCCGTCTTTGCTTCACTTGTACAAATGCAAGCCACATCAATATGTTTCATGGATTATAGGTCACGAAGGCAAAGGTTCTTTGATCAGTTATTTACGTAAGAAAATGTGGTGCCTGGACATTTTCAGTGGCAATGGAGAAAGCGGATTTGAGCATAGCTCCATGTACGCCTTATTTAGTTTGACATTGGTGCTGACTGAAGAAGGACACAAGAATTTAAAAGGAGTCTTGGATGCTATATTTTCATACATAGCTTTGATGCGTGAGTCTGGCCCACAGAAACGAATATATGATGAAATTCATCGAACTGAAGAAACTAGTTTCAGGTAATTAATTTCATTGAACGCATTCAATCAAAGTCATTCTTCTCATTAATCTAGAAATTGAAAGATGGAGGTCGACAAGTTTTCTGATGGGGTACTCTGAGCTTTTGTGAAATAATTTACAGCCCTTATGTTTCAGGTTCATCGATGAGGCAGAAGCTTCAGATTATGTCGAAAATTTATCAGAAAATATGCATCACTATGCTCCCAGTGATTACATAACCGGTAGTGAATTGTATTTTGAGTATAATCCAACTGAGATAAAAACTTGCATGGATGCCCTGACTCCGGACAAAGTCAATATAATTATCTTCGATAAGAAGTTCAATGATGCGGAATTCGACAAAGTGGAACCGTGGTTTAACACCAAATACACGGATATGAAAATCCCAAAGGATTGGGTCGAGCATTGGAACGTCATCAAGCCTTTACCTGATTTTCATTTGCCTGAGCCAAACATATTTATTACAGATGATTTTAGCTTAATTCCTTTACCAGAAAATGTGCCTGATTACCCAACTAAAATACACAGTGACGATATGTCTGAAGTCTGGTTTCGTCCTGATCCAAAATTCAGAATTCCAGAGTGTTATATGTATTATTATTTCATATCGCCATTAGCTTTGACATCTCCGGAAGAGTAAGTTCAACAAGAAAAAGTTGAGCTACTCTACTACTTCGCGTTTGTTCTCATTATTCTGTAGAAAAATATTCTATATTCCAGTGCAGCATTAATGGACTTGTTTGTCTCAATACTGAAGCAGCTGCTTGTCGAGGAATTGTATCCTGCTAATGCTGCTGAACTTAGTTATCAAATATACACGGGTGATAAAGGCATCATTGTCAAAGTGAATGGATTTAATCAGAAATTACCGGTAAGAATATATTCTCGTTTGCATTGATTTCCATTGTGACAAGCATCTTCCTAATCTTTTTTCCCCATTTCCAGCTTCTTTTTTCAACGATAACAAAGTATATGGCTAACTGTTCAAATCTTGTGTCGAAAAATCTGTTCGACGTCATGAAAGCTGAACAATTAAAGGCTTATTACAATACATTTGTAAAACCAGGAAAGCTCGTTAAGTAAGCAATTGATACGAAATTGTTTTATATCATCATTTTGAATTCCATGGGTAATTCTTGATTATATTCTTTTTTTAGAGACGTGAGACTTTCCATATTAATGCTTGTACACTGGGCAGCGGTTGACAAGCACGCTGCAATGCGTAACATCAAATTTAGTCAGTTTCAAGCATTTGCCGAGGATTTTGTTAATCACGTTTATGTGCAATGCCTCGTACAAGGAAACATTACAGAAAAGGACGTTATAAAAAATGCGAAAAACTGTATAGACATTTTGAAATGTAGCGCATTATTGCCAGACACTCAACCACAACTCAAAGTGAACCAAATACCACTTGGGATACGCTGTTGTCGGGTAAAAAATTTCAATACCTCTGATACTAACTCTGTAATTACAAATTACTATCAATCTGGCACTGGGTCAACGAAAATCACAGTTATTATTGAACTATTGATGGTAAGTGAAATTTTTACAATTTTTCAGTGAATGTAAATATCTAATTTTTCATATCACTTTATCTAATATTCTTTATTACGTATATGTACACAGATGTTGATGGATGAGCCTGTTTTCAATCAGCTTAGAACGCAAGAACAATTGGGGTACAATGTGTTTTGTCTTATGCGAGATACTTTTGGTATACTCGGATATTCTGTAACCGTATTTACTCAAGCTGATAAATTCACCACAGAGCATGTGGATGAAAGAATAGAGATCTTTTTGAAATCATTTTTGAAAGTCGTGAAAAAAATGTCAGAGAAAGAGTTCAACAGCATTAAAGATGCCTTAGTAAGACTAAAACGGTGTGTAGACCTCCACCTCAAAGAAGAGGTCAATAGAAATTGGTCTGAGATTGTCAACGGGGAGTATATGTTTGATAGAGAGATTAGAGAAGTCAATGCTATCAATGAAATGAAACTCGTGGATTTAAAAAAGTGGATGGAGAAGCATGTTGTGGGTGGATCTAATCTTAGAAAGCTGAGTGTTCAAATTGTTGGAACATCAAGAAAAAAAACGGAAATTGATAACGACTCTAGTGAACAAAATGGGTCCCTACAAAATTCGACCGATGAGTGTACACGGCCAAACGAAACGTACGCAAAGCTAATCATCGAATCTAGTGAGTGTATTCTGTTCTGATAGAATAATTATGTTCCAATTTCATGAAATGATATTTTATCTGTTGTTTTTAAGGTGATCCGTCCATGGAGTACAACAATGATGTTGAATTCCCGCTAAAATACATAATGAACATGCCGAACGAAAAAAAGATAAAACCACCGGAGTACTACGTAACAGATGTGAAGACGTATAAAAAAAACCTTCTCGTTTTTCCAGCCCGTGAAAACACCGTCACAAAATAATAATTAAGTCTACGCAACTGTTGAATTTGTATGAACATTGAAGGATTCTAAATTGGATTTATAATCGTTAATAAACATGAATTCATACCGCAATCTGAGTTCAGTAACGTGTTGCCTTGTTCAGATAGTTCTGCATTTTACAAAGAAGTCAATAATATCAATTGTAGTATTATTTGTAGGAAAATTCTTATTCTGTAATAAATGCGTTACATATTACACACAATTCAATAAGCATTAAAATATCATCATCATCCAAATCAAAAGAATAAAAGGCTTGAAATTTTCTGTTATGTGGAATGCGAAAAATTAAAATCATATTCTGACTTCCATCAGAGAGGTACAGAGCTCCCATCCTCTTAAAGTGCAATTTTTGTCTTAGAGAAGGGTCAATACTATTCAGTTTTTGCTCGGAGAAATGACAAAACTTTTGCCGTTTTGCAATACATTTCCAACCCGCAATACATGGCCTGACGTCAAGGGGCAAGAAACCTGGAATTTTAGTTCACGAAAATTCCGCCACATGGCGCTAGCTGTATTCTGAAGACTGGTCACGTGACCCTTCAGGGGTGGTCTAAAAAGAGTGCCGTACAATTAATTTTAGGGGCCCGCACCCACCCAGGGCTAGCAAATCGAAAATTATTTTTAAAAATCGAAAAAGATTCGGAGAAAATTAGAAAAAAACTGGGAATAAATCTGGGATGGTGTAACTTTGCGTGCATACCATTATGCGTCTTCAGGGCCTCAGAGAGATGAGCTAATTGAAAAATTAATTGAAAAAACCGAAATAAATTGGAAAAAATGGGAAGAAATGATGAAAAAATTGGAAATAAATCTGTGATGATCACAGATCATCATAGTGATGATGATGATTATCCATTTATAATTTCGATGGTTCTTCTTTCGAATTAATACCTTGTGACTACATTTGACGCTTAAAAATCTACGTCAAGTCAGCATGAAATTGCGCCTTTGGGTTCTGACGGGTCTGACACAGGACACACTGAGCTGTCACTCGACTCATTCTCATTAACCTTAAATACATGAAAAGATAATAGCATCATCTGCGTCAACCTAAGTGCCAACCATGGTGTTCGCATGAGTTCACCAGGCATTGAGCTTGGTAATCGAATAGTTGTATTATGGTAAACGGGACGTAATACCCCTGAACTGAATTAGGAAAATGCCACACTCCACGGAGGTATTGTCACCCCAAGATCTTTTTGCGGAGGTTAGAAAGTTTATTTCAGGTGCAGTCAGATCAACCCACGGTTCCAACACTTTAGATTTAGCGAGAACAGCACTTTCATTATTGCAAAATCTACCAGCAGCTAGGAATGCTGTTCTTGAATATTTCTGTACCGTCTTTTCAGTTTGCGTGAGCAAACACGTCCGTCAGATAGAGGTATGAGGCAGCCAATTGTTTGCTATCATCAGTAATTTACCTTCCAGTGCAATTTTAAAACATCAAATTTTTTTGCATCTACAGACAAACCAGAATTTTCCCATTCATGAAGAGACGACCATAGTTGAGATACACAATGTCTTGTGTAATTTTGTTAACGCCAATCCTGAAGCCTGGGCCCCAATTATTTCTACATGGTCTCTTGAGTTGCTTGGTAAATTGATATCTAACTAAATGTTTTTTGATAAAATTAAAAAAATTACAAGCCACAGCAGTCACACACTTTTTGCACTGCAATAAGAATTTTGATTAAGTAAACTTTTGGCAGGTAAATTGTCATCTGATTATGCCAACCGAGGTAATCTGCCAATAAATGCTGGAATAAATGAATTCCTTCAGCAATGGATGTCATGCCGCGCAACAAGGACGTTGATCGACATTACAACGCAATGCTTGCAATGTTTGATGCACTTGGAAACCGAGTCATGTATAAAAGCTTTGTTGGACACCAGCGTGTCTCACAGTCCCCACTTCGATTGGGTGGTTGCCCATGTCGGAAGTTGCTTTCCAAATACAGTTATTACAAGAGTTTTGATTTGTGGACTGAAAGATTTTTGTGCCATGGGATATGACCAGAATATAAAAAATCCAAAACTTAATTCGGTTGTTGGTATACTTGGACACTTGGCTGGCAGTCATTTCAACGATATAAGGACAGCTTTACTTGATTTGTTCCGGGTAAATCTTTGAAAGAATATAGTGCACTTTTTTACAAGTGGCATGAATGTTTTTTTTTTCATATTTGCAGTGGAGCTTGGACGAGAATATTAATACAGATGAAGATACAAGGTCCCAAAAGTTGGCGACAGTTCCATTTCTCCTGAATCTAGCCTCCTTGTCTCAAACGCTGTTGAAGGCATTAACAACTGATGTTCTGCAAACATGTAAGCGTTACCTCTAAAGGGTTACTTTAATCAATTACAACCATATAACAAAAGAAGGTAATCATAATCAATATTTCAGTGCGACCTGACATAATCCCACAACTGGCTCTGTTTGCTTCTGAGTGGTGCAAGTATTTCGGCAACAAACCAGAAGCAGTAATAGATTTAACAGTTCATTTGGCTTTGGGCTGTGAACAGGGTGCATCTCAGATCATAAACATTTTACTTGATACGAGTTTAAATCAAAGCAACGTTGGTTATCACAGCGTGAATGTTGCCCAAAGTGTAAAAAATGTTTGTCGTGAACTGCTAGAACTGATACTACAGGAAATTGATGTGCTACTTAGAACACACGGGCCACAATCATCAAACGTAGCTTTATTGCATTCGGTGAAACAGGAACTATCTTGCATTACCCCATTACTTTTGAATCCGAGTCCACTAAAAGTTCAAACTGCAGTTCGAATTCTGTCACTTCTTGGTGCACAGAATCCGAATGTATTAGTAACTACAGCATCTTTCATGCTGAGACATGTGGAAACAGATTTTCATCTAGCCGCGCTGATAAGACTCGTTGCCGATAATGTTAATTCTTTTGCAATAAATACGACTGACAATGAAAACACCGTTGTGGGAAATGGATATTTTTCACAAGCTGTAGAGCAGGCGATCAGAGAATCGCAGTACGTGTTTGTAACCGACAACAGCGAGGCGAAAAAACTCTTCAGGAATTTAACAATCTTATTAAAGTAAGTTCTTCATTGCTATAAAATGTAGCACTCCACGTCTACGAATTCACTAAACTTTATTTTTCCAGATGGGAAAAAACGAATCGAGCCTTTATTTTGAGATCCGGCATAGTGACACGTGCTGTAAGGTCAAATTTACAACAAATGTCCAGTCTGTTAATGAAAACCGAAGATCCTGCCCTTGCTCACAATATAGCTGGTGTACTAGATCTGTTGAGTGTTCCTGACAGAGATCATTACGTTCCAAGTGTGCAACTCACCCTTCAGCTGACTAGGTCTATTATCAGATATTTCTTCATATGCATCGAGGAAAATGGTAACCCAAGATAATAACTTTACCCACTCTGTTAGCATTACGTGGATTAAATTTTTATTTTCTTATTTCTATTGAACAACTCAGATATAATTAAGAAAATGCGGGGCGTCAAAATGACCTGTCGATCTCTCCACGTTTTGACTTGCTACAGTCAATGTGCCAGAGTTTTAGCTCTCAGAGAACTTTTAGAGCAAAGTATCTATAACGAGCCTGCAAAATACTTTGGAGCAAAAGAGAAATTTGATCCTCAGACGGAGGAAGTACTTCTACTTCAACAGAATCACAAACAGGTAAACAGTAAAAATAGTTTCAACAGTCTAAGTTATCATTCGTCAGTTTCATTTAAAATTGTTTTTCAGGGCACCAGTGTGATGCTAGCCCAAAGACATTCTTCCGTATTTCATGCCGGCGTAATCGGCCAGGGCCCCAGAAAACCGCCGCCCGAAAATCGCATAGATATTGAAACAATCACCCTAAATACCACCCTGCTTATGGACGCGATAAAGGTAAATACGAATTTCGAATTTGCACATACTTTTAACTGGAAAGTCATCGCTCCAGATGCAGGACAATAAATCTACCCCATTGTTTTTGTCATAGGCTTGCTGCAGCAATTTGGAATTGGCTCAACACCCGGTAAACTTGGATTCAATGTCAATGGTCAGTTTGTTATTAGTAGAACTGGTTTCGCCTGACGTCATGTACAATGGTTTACCGTGGCCCGATGAAGAATTTACCAAAGTATGTTATGAAACCAAATTAATTATTCGTGGAACGAGAGTAGTCGCCTGTGAACATATCAAGAGCTTCTATTTTTATCACAGGTGACGGTCGAACGAGACTTACAAATTCGTCGGACTTTCAAAGATGTCCCATTGCTGTGGTCTCTGCTTGAATTAACTGCTCGTTATCGACCAGCTTTGGCTTATTGCTCTGTTCTTTTGAGAGCAATCGCTGCTACGGTTTTAGCAAATTGGAGCCCAGCGGAAGGGATAGCACTTGCGAATGTCATGGCTCTTGGGCTGTTACTGCCCCCTCCGTTGGCCAGTATCAGAGATGTCCTACCTAACGTTAAACAACACCAAGTAAGTGAAACTATTTTATTCGATAGAAGATTCCAGCATTTGGATAAACCTGACGTGGCCAAACACTCATTTATTAGCAGCTGGAAAAACTTTCGAGTCTAAAAAAAAGTACAACCGAGCCATTGTTGTTACAGATCAATTCAGTCCTACGTGAATGCATATGGGCGTATATGCACGAAAATGTACCATCCCCAGCTCTTTTCACACGTAGCGAAGGAAGCAACGTTGCGTGGCGTGATCCAGACTCTTCAACACCAAATCCTCGATGTATCGAAACACTTCGTCTCATCGTATTAGCCAATATACATAAAATGGGTGCTCTTTATTCAGCTCTATTTCTGAATGATCGGAAATAAAATTCATTTTATATCGCAAACGTTTAAATTCGAACAATAGAGACTACTTGCGAATCAAACTATTGTTAATAGGTTTATAACGATGGCTTTTTTCCATTTAACACATGTAAAATTTTGTCGTAAATTACACTTGATTTATTCCGTTTTAAAGTGATGATACGTATAAATGAGAGATACAAAAAAGATTTGACAGCGGTGGGATTCGAACCCACGCCCTTTCGGACTGGTGCCTAAAACCAGCGCCTTAGACCGCTCGGCCACGCTGCCTCATAGAAATCCTGGTGCATAAATAAATACATTAGGTAAAACTAATTTTGAAGCAATGTATTTTCATACTTGGTCATTAGCAAACTAAATCATACTACTGCTAATGACGATGAACAATATGAGAATAACATAAGCATGAATGAATAACTAAATAAAAATAATTTATTACAATATGTTGTTATTATTGAATGGATACAGTGTACCTTTTTATAAAATGAATCTTGATTCGATTCTGAAAGAGAACAGGGTACAGGCGATTGAAGAAGACATGAATTAAATTTCAAGATTTTATAAAAACACATCCTCCTAATACAAGAGACATTTTATTATTAATTTACTTTGTATTATTAATAATAATACAGGAATGATGGTACCTAAGATGAGCGAACATTATACGTTTTGTTCAGTCGCTGTACGAATACCCTAGGTGGGTGTCTCGTCCTGTCTAAATTATTACACTGCATTCAATGTTTAAATTTATATGAACATGATGTAATCTCACTCGCACACACACCGAGTCTTTAGAGCCGCTCTGTTTAAAATTAAAAGATTTAAAGTCGCTACAGGGTCCCTGATTTATTCCTGTAATGATTCTCCGGTATCCAAAACAAGCCGTACACCCTAAACAAGATATCAACGATTGCTCTTCTATTGCTTACTAATACAGTTAACTCGAATGACTCGTCAACTTGGGTAACAGTATTGTCCTGAAATCCAGCTGCCTAGTTTTTTTACATCTGGCCAATCGTTTGTGTCAGATGGGCACAGCAGGTAAATGGAAATTTCACATAGAAAGTTTATATAGTTTAATAATTTAATATGAAATCTATAAATATACATGTATTTCACCCTTTTCGCAAAAACGCAGACCCTTTCGACGCAACAAACCGATGAACAATAAACAGAGCGGGCCAGTGCCAACTGGACTTGGTTTACAATAAATTATTATTCAGTTCTTCTGAGGTCTTCGAAATTCACGCTCTAAATTCAAACAAATTTAAGCCTAGAACAGTAGCGTGCTCATTCCACCCATTTCACTTTGTTCCTTCACGAAAATTTCAAAGTATTGGTAAATAATCGTTACAGCAAGCAGAATACCCGTGCCCGATCCAATTGCACCAAGGAAATCAGCCAGCACAGAAAGAGCTCCGATACACAATCCACCGAATGCTGCAGCCGTTGGAATGTAACGGTTCAATTCACGAATCAGAGAATTATCTCGATGACCTCGCATCACCATCTGTTGTTCTTTCAGTTGCTTCGCGACCTGTAACATGAATTCGAAAATTTTGCGTTAGCGATTTTTGTTCGTTTCTTTCAATGAATAAATAAGTGACCAGATTTGTACGACGAATACTTACATCCTTAGCAGAGCTTCCAGAGACTTCAATCCACGTTTTTGAGAAGAAAGCGCAGGAACCCAGCATGAATAAGATGTAGAGGAAAGCATGGACGGGGTCTTGAACGATATGGCCAACGGATTCAGGTGGGGAAAGGTAATAGCACAGCCCACCAACGGGATAGGAACGAGCTGGACCGCCCCCTCCAACATCGGACCAAACTCCCAGTAAATTCACTATAAGGTTACCCTGAAACTTGACGGCCAACATCTGCGATATGACGTATAAATTGGAGACCAGA
Organism: Athalia rosae; assembly: GCF_917208135.1. NCBI lineage: Eukaryota > Metazoa > Arthropoda > Insecta > Hymenoptera > Athaliidae > Athalia > Athalia rosae. The sequence goes on from NC_064026.1 coordinate 11,085,073, forward strand.
GCAGACTGCAGAATGATCGGAATGTTGCTGGTGTAGAATAATTTGATAGGGTAACTGCTGTACTGTCCACGGTATCTGGCTGACTTGATTGGCAAATCCACGCGGAAGCCCTGTACAAACGATCGCATTAAATATTTTGCTGAATGGCCTAAGTCAACGGCATATAACAGCGAATATTATTTAGAATCAGAAAATTTACCTGGAAGTAAATAACTATAGCGAAAACTAGGATGGTAGCGAGCAAGTTCATCAAATTGGGAAGATTCTGACGGTAGAAAGCCTCTCGCAGTGCCCTAACTTTGTCTTGTCTGGTGGCAAGAAGATGGAAAAGCGCAATTACGGCACCTTCGAACTCTGTACCACGACCTGCCGATAGAATATGAATAGTATAATGAACTAAAACTCTTTAGAAATTGGAACGCTTTCGGACGGCTATATTTATTTTCTATCACGTTGTACGTACCGGTGTTGACTGTGGCGGGGGAAAAGGCCTTCCATACAATAGTTTCACATATATTTGTTGCGATGAAGAGAGATATACCGCTACCCAATCCATATCCTTTTTGCAAAAGCTCATCAAGCAGCAGCACGATCAAACCGGCAACGAATAGTTGTATGATGATCAACAAGCAAACACCAGCCCCAATTTCAGCAGGATCACCGTACATGCCGGTCATTACGTAAACGATTGCTTGACCAACTGTTATCACCATACCGAACACTGGTGAGCATAACAGAGAAATAGAAAAAATTAGTTTCAAATAATAAATGTCTAAACGAAGTTTGGGTTCATCAATTTTAGTGAAAATTACTAACACTTTTGAGCTCCATTAAAAAGTGCTCGGTCTTTAGGGGTATCACCGACTTCGATGATCTTGGCACCAGCTAAAAGCTGCATGATCAAACCCGACGTAACAATGGGAGATATTCCCAGCTCCATCAATGTACCTCGGTTCGAAGCAAGAATTACACGAATCCAGTAAAAGGGATCGGCACTGTCCGAAGACATGATGCCAAAAAGTGGAATCTGAAATTAAATTTAAGAATGAAAAGATTATTAGCGAGTTAATGATAATATTCTTTTCTTCTATTCTCAGAAGCACAGAATCTTGGAGACTTTAACTTTGCTAGAATCAAAAAAATCATCTCCATATGGATGTGACTACTTTGATACGGTTTTTTCCGCTAACAATTACACTGAGTTTGCACAATAAATATGGAACAGGCTATCTATTTATATGATTTTAAGTATTACATATGTCACATAAAAATTAAACAGGGCATTCAACTCACCTGACAGCATACTAAGAAAATGAAAAGTGTGATAGCTGTCCATAAGACTTTTTCCCTGAATTGGATCTGTAATAAAATTAACAAATTTTAGTATAACTTTTATGCAGTTCAGAGGTAATATGTTGGTGATGGAGTAAACGGGAATGTAGTAAGATTGTGGGTATGGCAGATCTGAATAATAACACGTGTGACGTACTCTGGATGATTACGACGAATTACGATCAGTGGATATCGATAGATATTCCGAATATGAATTTTCAGTAGTTTATAATAATGTATGTATAACGGTGGTGAGTGAAGAATGGGGCCAAAAATAAGAAACGGTAAACTTACCTTTCGCTCAGGCTTCGCTATTTCTGGCAGTATACTGCAAAACGGTTTGATAACCTCCAGGAATTTTACTGTAACGAATGAAAAGTTGGTGATATAGAGCCAATTATTGTGTATTCCAGAAATACATCGACGAAATAAAATAGGGGCAATATGTTGCGGCTCCCGGAGAGCGAGCGTTTGACTGGAGCACCAGTTACGATACTTGCAGAGGTTACAACTCGTTAACTCGCGTAATATTCATGAATTAAATAACTCTTATTAATCACAAATATCTTTTAATACTCACTGCCCATTGTGATTTTTTTGGTAAAAATCTCCTACGCACTAAACAACGTTGCTTTTTCAAGCGTCAAACGGTCAACACTAACTCCCGGGCGAAGCCAGCAGTCGGAAACTAAACGAAAGTCGACCGCTCGGCTGGCAAATGGCAGCAAATCGTGGCTCGCTCCGACGACACGTATTCAATACGCCGCGGTCACGTGATATGATGATGTTGGCCGCGTTGATTGCTCTTCACCGCTAGATGACGTAGACCCCAACGCCAACTTCAAGATAATTCGAAACTCGAAGTAATCGACGTACGCACTACGCTCAACTTCGACATCCGCCGAATTTTGAACGATTGAAAATCACCGATTTTCGAACTATCATTAATGAAAAATTCTAGTAGGGTTTCATTACATTTACAGTTGATACTTTTTCTTTGTGTCCTTCCATTACATTATTGTCACTGTTGGCATTGGTATTATTATTAGAAGGCCGTCGCACTTTATTCTTCAAATATATTAGGTGACTCTTGAAATCGCCAACGTTCTCTCTGTTTGTTAACAAAGTTTGCGCTTCCTAAACATCGGATGAATTATTGAGATTGATGATGAGATTATTTTGTTTTTTCTCATTACAAATAACAGAAATATTAAGATTTTGAAAACCATTGTTGCGAATCTGTACCGTCAAAAATGACGGTATTGTAGGCTTATAGTAAATCGGTTTTTCGTTTTTTGCAAAAGGGTTATCACTGTTATCAAAAGAGCAAAAAAACTACACAAAAAATATTCCAATCATCGCCTCAGTGTCACAAAAGATCGAGGGTCGTAACTGGGGACACAACTTGAAGGCGTTCCTCGCTCGAATAATCGGCGAGTTCGAGTTCGGCGGTTTTTTGTTTAAGCAGGACGAAAGTTAAGTGATTGATGTTCCAATGTCACAAAGTAATCATTGTATGGAAATCATGAATCCTTTATACCTAATAATCTACCTATATATGAGAAACGATCGATCTTTTGCCTTCCTTCACCATCAAACAACTCCTCATCGTGCCCCACTCTCCGCTATAATAAAAAGCCGCGCGTCTGCGATCATCGTTCAGTAGTTTTTTAAACGTCTGAGTACGTGGTAACATTCACATTTTATTGAAATTCGAATTTGAAAATGCGATCCCTAAGCACGTTATTTTTCTGCGCTACTATCCTCTTGTTCGTTGCAGCTGAAGATCTTTACGAATCGTGAGTGAAAGTTGTTACGAATGTTCAATTATCTGACTATAAATCAGATCTATTGCTGTATTCGATATAAGTGTATTACTCATAATATTTTTCGATAAGATTACCGCTAAAATTGACAGATGTATTTCATAATCATAAACGCTATCTGCAGACGTTGTTGTAGTGTCCTTTTTCAACACTTTTAATTTCAGTTACAATGCTGTTTTATCTTTAAGATATTCAAATTTTATATTCATAGACCTTGGTATCTTATTCAAATTTGAAGATTACAAGTGTTTTTTTACTTACTATCTATGCGGAAAAGGATGAATAATTTTTTTGATAATTGTTATTGGTTGCATTATCGGTGGCCTGTAGTGAAAGAAGAATATTAAAACTCTCTAAATTTTATTGTTAGTACGCCTATCCCGAAGGTATAGGAATATCCGATCAAGGCCGTCACCATGCAACAATACGTTGACTTTGTGGAATAATCCAATTCAACTCTTTTACTTTTTCCAAAAACACACAAAACATAAATGTTATTCACGATACTTTATCGTCCAGGATCAGTAGATCCTTATATGTTACCATCGCTGTTGCTGGTATTTGGTATGAAAGAGTATGGTAATTAATTCGCAATTGAATGATTGGAAAATAAAATTTCAAAAGGAGATTGAACGATGCATACCCTTAATTTTTGAGTACAGAAAGCCGAATAATCAAAGCAGTGATCCAAGTATGGCAGGAATTTCCGTACACGCCATCACGGAGCCAGTAGGTCTTGGAGAAGGTCCTCACTGGGACCAGCGTTCGCAAAAATTGTATTTTGTCGATATCCACGCTCAAAAGATCTATGCGCTTCACACCACATCGCAAAAATTAACCAGTGCTTACATAGGTAGTTTGCTGAACATCTTTGCATCACATATTTATTAACGACTGGATTTATCATCAGTTTCATACTGTATATTTTTATTTCCCGCAGCCAACGGTCCGGTTGGATATGTTGTTCCTGTTGATGATTCACCTGACCAATTTATAGCAGGAGCTGGGACAGATCTGTTAACATTTACATGGAATTCTGAAAACAACTCTTCAAATTTACACGTTGATATTCTGGCTAGAGTTGACAAAGATAAATCTCATAATCGTTTCAACGATGCAAAGGTCGATTCACATGGACGATTATGGGCAGGTAATTTTCTGATAATAATTAATCTAAAATGACATTGTTTCAACGATACTTCAAAACTCCTGTTATTATGTTGTCTAAAAAAGGAACCATGGGTCCAGAAGATAAGACCGGTGTTGTTCCAAACCAAGGATCATTATATCTCATAGAGTCCGACCTGGTTCCCAAGAAAGTGCTTTCACTAGTGAGTATTAGTAATGGCTTGGCGTGGAATATCGAGGACAATAAGATGTACTACATTGATTCTCCCACAAGACAAATTGTCTCCTATGACTATGACGCTCATACTGGAAACCTCAGTAAGATTTCATTCATACGTTCCATAATTCATTCAATTATTATATTATGTGACACACAATTCCATGAGAATTAATATACTGTCAATAACTTTTCAGCAAATAAACGAATAGCATTTGATTTACGTACTACTAACATTTCTGGTGAACCTGATGGTATGACCATTGACATCGATGGGAATCTTTGGATAGCGATATTCAATGGAGGAAGCGTAAGTAAATGAATTACTCAGAACATACACTATTTGTAAAATTTGATTACGATCATACAGGTTCTAAATGTCGATCCAGTTGATGGCAGGCTGATTCGACGCATTGCGTTTCCAGCAACTAGAATCACCAGTGCAACCTTCGGTGGACCTCTCTTGGATATTTTATACGTGACCACCTCTAGCTACGGTTTGACCCCAGCAGAGCGGGAATTGCAGCCCAAGGCTGGCTCTGTTTTTTCGGTAACAGGCCTGGGTGTTCGTGGTTTTCTACCAAACTCGTTCGTTCGTTATTGATTGATATCTTCAATTACTTTTCAGAGATATAGTAGTTAAGTTTCACTCTTATTAAAAATTTTGCTTCTGTAATAGTTATAATTATGATTTGTTTATTCCATACAAAATAAAATAAAATTCAACTTATAATCAGGATATAATATTTCTTCCATCTACCTTTTGAACAGGAGAATATTATCACATTGAAATATTTCCAAATCTCCACCTGTTCTTGGCTATAGCCAATGTGGAGAAATAGGTATTTGTTTTTTTAAATTAACTAGTGCAAATTTTAGTTCTGTATAAAATTGATTTTAATTTTTACACTAGGTTATTTATAAATTGATTCTGCATTCTGAAATCACCCGTTCATGAATACGAATGTATGAAATTTGCTACTCTAAGAGGGCTTCTAATTTGCAACCTTGAGCAATAATCTGTAGTGTATAACAAAACTAGATCTATGATACAATAAGAATTCATTACTTTCAATTGTTTAGCTCGGTACGTAAAAGTGATACCAAAATATACAAATAATAATACTTGACAATGCACAATATTTTTTATGGCTGTGCAATTCGATTACCTAGCCATGGAACCTGGAAGCATGATCCAATGAATAATAGATATACGATGTAGCATTCATCCTTACATTTAAATTATTGGCAGTTATTTGTCATACGCTGATATTTGATACAAATAAGCTAATCATCCAGAGTGATAATTTCTACACCATCTTTATTTAATTTTTCCGTTTTCTTAGAAGTACTACTGGAAGTACTTATGGATTTATTCCTACTGAGTTCATAAACAGTCATACTATCGGATATAGGTGGTCGAAGTGGCTCGGTGGTGATAACTTTTTGTTGGGTAACGCTCAGTGAGGAGGGTAAATTAATTCCAAAATCCATACTAGATTTGGGCTGATTTTTGTGCTGTGGGATTATTTCCAAGTGAGAATGTTGCTGAAGTTGTGACAACATGGACATTGCTTCTACAGCGTGTGATTGAGTGAGCTGACTTGATACATCTGATGTTGGTGGTTTTGATTTATTAGATGTCTTTCTATATCCCGAACTTTTTGAACCAGAGGTTTTTGATCCAGCCAATGAAGGCAGTTGGCTGAGTGAAATGCTACTCAATTCCGCTGGTAAGTAGGGAGTTTGAGACAAAGATGAGATATTGGACATACTATTTATCAAACTTTGGTAGCTACTCGGCAATGATGGAAGTTTTTTACTAGTTTTTTGTTTTTTAGGTGGACACGCTAAGTTTGAAGCTGGATGTGGTTGTTGTTGTTGTTGTTGTTGCTTTTTAGATAATAATTTATGTTGTAAGGAAGTGCCTGTCCCTTGAGATGGCAAATTCATAGATATTGGGGGTTTCATTGCCAGAGATGAGGAGATTCCAGAATGTGCCGCCTGAGGTATGCAGGATGGGCTAGTAGAGCTACTACCTTTTAAAACTGGTGAATGAGAAAGTGAACTTTTATGCGCAGGTTGAGGTTCCGTTAATGTTTTCGAAACACGAATTTGTGGAGCACTCATCTGTTTTGGTGGCAAAGATTTAACTTGCTGAATTACTGACGGCTTTAAAAGAGAAACTTGAGCAGTGCACGAATGCACCGAACTTTTAGAAGGCTGTGCAACTTGATTTGATTTAGGAGTATGCACAGACGATGAGTCAGCAGAACTACTTTTAGAGGATTTAGTGGAAGATTTGTGAGTACTGGTTGTATTTACAGGAGTTATTGAGATACTAGGTTTCTCTTTAGTCGTAGTTGCCATGGTTGTCGTTGTGGTCGCTTTAGGAGCAGTTTGATGATAAGTCGGTGTCGAACGAGACATCGAAGATGTCGAATTACTCAAATTCAAAAACTGTTGCATTGTCATACCTCCTAAATTATTAAGATTACTCAAATTTCCTAGGTTTCCTAAACCACCTAAGTTGCCAAGGTTTCCCAAATGGCCAAGATGTCCCAAGCTACTCGTCGTACTGACGTTAGCACCTGAAGTAGTCATTGTAGAGGTATTGCTGATAGGCGGGATACTACCAGAGATTGGATTCAAGCCACCAGCCAAGCTAGTCATTGTACTCAGATTATTCTGATACTGTCTCAGCACTTCTTGATATCCTCCCATTCCGCCTACTTGATTTAAATAATTTAAAGTAGCCAATGTTGTAGGATCGATCATGTTGCCAGTCATGTTAGCTAACATGGCATTTAAAACATTAGGATCCATTAACGGGTTAACAAAGTAAGGATTTAGAAGTCCTGGGTTACCAGGCTGACCAAGATAACTGGCAAAACTACCTTTTGGATTAAATTGGCCAAACATATTTGCATTCTGTTGCATGGCTTGGTGATACTTATTGATATTTGGTGGGCGACCTCTCGGACGACCTGAACTACTCAACGAAGTTTTGTAAGGTTTTCGATTTTGATGAGATTGTGGAGAACTTGGGACAGCTGTAGGCTGAGAAACGATCACCTATAAGAGACAGAAACCAGAACCATTAGCACAAAACAGCGATGTTTTGGAATTGTTTTTTCAGCCAAGAGCACACTCACCGGACTTGAAGTGGTTGCAACAACAGATGCCGCTTGGAGGTTGACACTTGGAGTACTAGTCGTCGATGGAACTTTGTTTACAGCTATTTGCTGCTGACTCCATTTACATGCCGCCTCAAGAACATTACCGTCAATATTCTGTTATACAAAAAAAAAAAAAATTTTATTCAATTGTGTCCAACATTTTTCATCAGAATGCTACATAATGATATTTTATGATTTGATCGAAATCTCACTTTATGTCCGATATAAGTTTTGTAGGTATCCGTCAATAAATCAGCAACGTTTTTCAAATCCATATTTGAGCAATGCTTCTGAACACACTGATATGTTTTGTATATATCAAGAACAACTTGCATCCTGGAATCATTTTTCCGTGCAATGATAGTTTCCGTACCAGTTGGAGGGCCCATTAATGACATTCTTGTACGTAAGGATTGTAAGCATAACGTCATTGCCTGATCAGAAAGTTGTTCCCTTTCAGACTCTCTCAAATATTTCCTGTTAAAATTCAGAACGTTATTTAACGATCGATTTTATCACGCATTACTCAAATTACTTTGAATAAATTTTTCATACTTATCCGTGTCTGGTTTTTTAGACAGCTGTAATCCTAGCTCCATCAACATATCGCTGTCGTTCGTTTCTTTTAGAACTTGCATAAGAAGTGTAGTACACTTGGACATATGTGATGCAAAACTACCGCCTCTATCAACTTCTTCGACAGGAATTCGCCATATGCTCTATGAATATTATTTACTTTATTCTTTCCATCTACAGTAGGAAACGAGAGGTATTTAAAACGGCAGTGAAATAAACTTACGTTAAAGAAATTAGAACCTCTTCTCTCATAAAAAAGGCCTTGAAATGATTTTCCTGGGTAAAATTGGCAGTTGTAAGTTCCAAGCAGTAAATCTTTGCATTTCGTAATATCCTTGGTTTTATTATTAAAGAAGAAATGTGAGAGACGATACAAGGATTTATAGTGTCGCGGAAATCGTAGTACACATTGCTCTAGTCCTGCTAAGCAATAGGCAGTCAAGGTGCCGACTTCTTCGTCGGATAAAAATTCTTCTGAAAACATGGTCATAAATCGGCACAGATTTTACAGGAGAACTCACCATTTTTAGAATAAGTATATTGCGAAAATGTTTCACCTTTTTGTTCGATACTTTTCTTTTTCTTTTCTACATCGCTTTCAGATTCACTATCACTATCGCTGGACGAGTCACTGTCAGAACTATCATCACTGCTACTTGATTCATCGCTGCTGCTCGAACTTGAGTTGTTCGTTTCAGTTGTTGTTGTAGTTTGAGTTGTGGTGGTACTTTCCTGCGACCCCCTCCTACTTAAAGCTACATCCTCCTTAACTATTTCAACGGGCGCTTTTTTTTTCTCTTCTGGTCTCACCTTGGTTTCTTTACTCTATTGAATGTATAACAAGTTGGTATGATTATTGAATGACAGACAGTCTTACAAATTATTTCCGGACTAGTATCAAATGTGATAGACACATACTGAAAAGTCTTCATTTTGTAGCCACCTTCCTTCAGACTTCCTAGTATCCTCATCATCAGGAGATGATTGCTGCGTTTCATCTTGACTAATCTCCATTGCTTGCTTCATGAGGACATCCATTAAATCTTGAATATTTTCTTCCTTGACAACAGTGTCTATATTTGCACCCGTCACTTTTGAAAAATCTGCGACATTATTTTTGAGGTCTTCAAATTTCGTTCTTGTTGAATCCTTTTCACTTCCAAATTTTTTGTCTTTTTCGGGTTTCAAGTCCTCGTTTTCATCGCTTGAGGTCAACGTCACTATTTCGTCATCCAATATCTCTTTGGAATTTGACATTTCACATACTTTTGTTATTAAATCATCTATGAGAGCCACTACATCTTGCATTAGTTGTAAGTGTGAGACGTTATTTAATTTCACTCTTTCCGTGCAATCGCTCACATCCTCTGCGGGACGTTTGCGAGCTTCCATTCTTACCTGCTCATGGGGTCTAACAAGATCTACTTTATCCCTCGATTTATCAATAATCTCAATTTCTTCGATACTATTTGACCGCTGTTCTATCATTGTAACGTTTTTGATGGATTCTACTATCTTTACGGGAACCCTGGAACCGTTTTTGCCGTCAGAATCCGACCCATCTTTGTCTCTTTTCGCCAGGTCACTTTTTGACTGATACCTCATGAAAGGACTATTTGCACAATTTTTCAGGTATTGTTGAAACAACAAACCCAGGGATTTTTTCAAAGGTTTTCCCTCATGCTGTTCAAGATATTTCAAAATGCTCGCATGTATTCTGTAGTATACTTCCAACGCTTCGACGGCAAGGTTTTCGGGATTTTTGTGAATGATTTTCGGAGGATATCTCGCGTAATTTTCATATAAAAATATACTGGCCTAAAATAATCAACAACCGCAACTTCAATAAAGGTTGACTCTACAGTTTGAGGAATTAAATTTTCATTAAATTCATCTTTCGAGGTATGGATTTAGCTACTGACCTTGTGATAATGTTCCAAAAATACGGGCGGATCTTCGTTTTTCTTTTCAGCAATTTTACCCAGGATATAATGAGTCAACCACCTGTCGTCTTGTAGTCCAGCCAATTCATTCAACAATCTATTTGCCGACGAGAAACAATGCGCTGCCAGATCCAGCATTGTATCTTTTCTTGTTTCTAATACCTCAAACTTCTCCATACTCAATTTATGAGCTTCTTGCTTGAGCACTCGAGAACAAAAAGAGTGTACCATGTACACGAAATTTCCATATTCTATCCAAATGAACGAGTGTCTTGGATCCAATTCGCTTGCTCGTTGATAGCTATACTGAGCGATTTTGGCTTGATCCAAAAAAATGTTTTCATTCCTGACAAATTATAAGTACGAGGATGAAAATTCTGTCTCAAAATGACATATACATTCACATTAAATAGACATTCAAACTAGTTAAAGGCAAGTAAATTTAGGGAATAAATTTACTCACTTCAGAGTCTGGCAGCTATTTAATCTCATCTCAAGCTGTGTACCAGTGGCCATTGCAAGACCAGCCCAAGAGTTGAATCTCACTGGATGTAAGCATAGGTCCAATAAATAATGTCGAACTCCTTGTGACCAGTCGCTAGATTTGAAATAATAATCGCCCAGTAGATAATAAATCGAAGAGATCTGATAGGGCAGAGCTTTTTTTACGTTTGGCATTTTATCCTTGTCTTTCTTTATGTATGCCATCATATCATTGGATACTAGAGCTGGATCGCTCTCTTGTGGGACTAGACGTATAATTCGTTTGAATAAACTCTCCATTTCCGAGGTAATTGACTGTGCTTTATAATCGTCTATTGTAGGCAACTTATCGAGTTTATAAAAATCATATAACTGTTGTGCCGCTTCCCAAGTCAATTTCATTTGCGGTACGCCGTGTTCTTCCAGATATTTTGCTTTAGCTTTGTTCGTTTTACTAGGATGTGCATATAAGCAATAAAGCACCTGCTCCACATATTTTATTAGCTTATCTTTAACAGGAGCCAATTGAGGCGATTTCAACTTCGGTATGGTGATATTCATTGTGAAAAGCAACAGCTTGGCTTCGTTTATACAACACCAAGATCGTCGGCCAAGAAATTCGTGTGCTGTGAAAAGCAGCATCAACGAAGCTGGAATATCATCTTTTTCCTCTTCTGAATCTGAGTTGTTGGAAGCGTGTATTTTATTTTTTGCTGGCGAGTCTGATTTGGCTCGTTCTTTATCTTCTTCACTAAAACAGAAATAAAAATTCATTGAGATTTTCGATGAATAATAAAATGATAGCTACTCTTTCTTAATTGCCAACTCACTGCTGCAAAATATGGTGTAACAAGATCCATGGCAAGACAGTTTCCAGGGGCATTTCTATTGCATTCTCCGGGACGTCCAGTTGATAACATACGATGTGTACCAAATTTTGAACCAGTCTCGTCAGGCGTGAAGCAGGCAAATAACGTACTAGGAAGAAGAAATGAAAATACCAATAAAGCAAAACTTTTCAGCCTAACGAACAAATTCAGAATTAAGTAAGTTAAAATTTCGTTGCACTTACCAACAAAGGTACTAACTTGTGTCACGCAAACTTCCAGTTTCTCAAGAGAATTTAAGATTGAAGTCGTCCATTTTTTTTGTTCCACTTTATCGGCAGCATTCAAGTAATTGTGCCATGCCTCGTGGAGACATGCTTCTGACCAAACATAACAATCCTGCCAATCAAAATATTCAGATAACTCTTTTCTCTTGGGACGAGGGAAACTGAAAAACGCAAATGATCATATCATCTGTATCCATACCTCATATTGTTCCAGATGCCACAAGCTGTTCAACAGCATTGAAAGTTGTTCGGTTCGTTCAATTATTACTTCGCCATGGGATACTAATTTGTTACGTTGCTTTGCAAAATTAAAAGTGTCCTGCAGTATACTAGCCAATTCAGAGTATTTTTTTTCATCGTGCAGGTACTGAATTTCTCCAAGTTTTTTACCCCTTTGAACTGAAGTCAGCATTTTCTCAACAACCTTGACGCTGATGTATGAATTATGCTTACAGTTTGGAAGTCGTAAGAACATATTGTTGCCTTTGCCTTGTAATTCCTTCAAGTGACACAGCAATGTTTCCAAGCTTTCAATAACGATTTCTGTGTCACCTTGACAGAGGAACAAATTAGCTTTTAACCATAGAACTCTAAAGAAGAATAGCACGTACTGTTCATTGAACAAGTCGTCTCGAACGCTGGTAAATATTATTTGACCCAACTCTTCGGATGGTAGCCCAGTACCCATTTTGTCAACCGTTGAGTTGGGTAACTTGTCTGGTTTATTATTCAGCCATCTGTCTGTGTGCAATTCGCCATACAGCAGGGTCATTTCAGCATCCAATTTCAGGATGTTATCATCTGCATCATCCATAAAAGGTGAAGGATGTGGAATATGTTCCCGAGTGAAAACATAACTCTGCATATATACTTCAGCTAATCCCTTAGGCCACACATGATTCCATTTAGTGCATAAAAATTCAGTAAATTTAGCAATGATGATCATTAAGTTACTTTTTTCACTGTGTTCATTGATAAAACTTGCCACATCTAGTTTTTCTGGGTCTGTGCCAAAATATAATTCTTGGTTTTCATTCAATGCAGGACTGCCAGGCTTGGAGCTTTCTGAACTTTTAGAACCTTCAGTTGTGTTACTTCCATTTTCTCGAGCGGCAAAAAGTCTGTACAAATCCATGGTGTCCATTGAATCTTCCATAGATTTTAGTGGATTCTCTTTTCTGAGTCGCACTGTATCTGGTAACAAATCACTCGGGAAAATTCTTCTTAGCGCTTCTTCTAACTGTACATCATCACGTTCTGCTTCTCTTCGATTGGAACTCCTTACTCTCGCAGATCTTCTCATACTTCCACTGCTCCAAGCCCATTGCTCTAAAAAACATAGCGAACTTCTTCTTCGTTTCTTTACTTTTCTTCCTTCTTCTTTGCCATCAAGTTTATCACTGGATTTATCATCAGTTTTTGCTGATTTGTCATAAGATTTATCATTCGATTTGTCACCCACTATAGAATCCACTTTGTGAATAGATTTACCATCTGATTTTTCATTCAACACATCTTTTTCGCTTGATTTTTCCTCTGAACTTAGTAATGGTTCTCTGCATTTTTCAGTCAATAATCGTTCTGTCTTTTTTGCAATGATAGGATCATCCAAATGAATATCTTCTGCATCTAATAATCTCAGTGGGTCCTCATCTTCTATTATTTGTACATCGCTAGATGTTGACTTTCTTTCGTCATCCAGGTCGACATCCATATCGGTATCAGCATTATTATCTTTTGAGTCCGAAATCGGAGTACCATTTTTACTATCAAAGTTATCAGCTTCATTTTTAGCATCTGCATTATAATTTTGGGTATCATTGTCATTTTCCAACATCTGTGCTTCATTCTTGTTCTCCGAGGATGAACTCACACTTTTATCTTCAAAAATCTGATTGAGCGTTTCCTCGATCCTCACTGAATTAGCTGCACTTGGAAAGTTTTGATGTTTATCATTTTCTACAAGTTCCACATCCATGTAATTTTCATCTTCAACATTACTACTCTCCTCTTTCATGCTGTCACCTTCTTGATAAACATTGATCTTGATGTGGCTCACAAAATTATAATTATTATCTGTTATATACTTATGCATGCTTATTAAGCTCTCTCCCAGACTCAACCATGTGAATTCTACCACAGGTTTATTTAAAATCAAATCTGGTAACGGTTTGAGGCTGAACTCAGGTCGACAAGCCTCAGCCCACTTTTCTGCCAGATCTTTAGCCTCAGCCAAAAATTTATCGCCGATAACATGATCGTAATCTGTATCTACAGGTGGATCTAATTCCCAATCGCTGTTATAGACCTTATAGCATTCTTCGAAGCTAGGAATATTTTTAAATATTTTATCTCTAAAAGCCAAACCTTTTATATAACTAGGATCATGTTCTAAAGCGATTGAAATATACATTAAACAGGTCATGTAATCTGGAACTGCATATAAAACTGTGATAATACTATCCAAGCAGGGCCAATGATTTGGGTTACATTTCAACCCATACTTAAATGAGGAACAAGCTAATTCAAGGTTGTAAGTTTTCATGGCAAGTGTTCCCAGCCTATACCAAAGCATAACATCTGAATCGTCGAGATTGGTTGCTTCCCAATAATTGTCGATCGCATCTTCATAATTTTCCAGTTGAGCCTGAATTGCTCCGATATTTTTAAAACACGAATACTTCAAGGAGAGCATTGGCCTGGGCCTTCCGTCGGGAACTTCTGGCTTCTCAACTTGATCTAGCAACTCAGTTTCAAGGAGATCTTTCAAAAGTGTCAAGGCATCCTCTTTTTTATTCCGTCGTAATAATTCTAAGGCCTTATTGTACTCCGTAAGTGCTATTTGTTCCTATCGAAGATTTTGACAGTTAAATTGTTTAGATTTGAAAAACAAGTTATGTTAGGTCGGGATTGAGAGGTTATATAGTTCAAATCGACTAAATATTATCATGTTCTACCTGAGCTTCCTTAGTAATTGTTGGTACATCTTCATCTTCGCTTTCCTCGCTCGAATCCTCGTTCAAAGCAGAGATTTTTATCATTTTAGATTAACAATCACTACCCACCTTCCTGAAAATTTTTTCGACAGCATAAACAAATCACCGGGTAAATCATGCGGGTGGGAAGAGCGTACTATATTTCTTTTAAAGCCCCTACAAAATTCTGATTGGTGGATGCCCAGATATTCTAGATCCAAGAATTATCTCAACATTGCTCAAACTACTGTCAACCATCACACTGCATTTACATCACATGCATCGGTAAAGTTCGGCAGAAGAATTGTCGATGGCAAAAAGTCCGATTGTCTTCAAATTATACCGAGAGAAAAAATCTGTGTAAAGATTCACTTACAATTATTGTCATAATAAATGCAATTCATCATTTTCAGGATCTATTTATGAACTATGATTTGCTCTTTTTACGTTTAATTGATGTCTCTATTACAAACATGTAGCAGTAAGCCATCACCGAATTCTCCGTTACTCATTGTCAGGTTGATTTGCTCGCAGAACAGCCTTTGTAGATGTAAAAATACTTTTGTCAAGCACATAAGTATGTCTTAAATATATGCAGATAGCAATTAGGCTTGTTCTATCTTCACTCAAACCAGTAGCTGATCACTGTGATCAGTTACTGCATACATAGTAATAAGACAACGGTATGCAACGTTGCAGAATGTTGCAATGTGATAACGATATACAATAATGTTGATTGTTCTTGATCTCGTCTTCTACCCAGATAATTATTTTATAATTATCTGCATGGAGCAATAATCTGAAAAAAGCAGGAACCTTTGACTCTATTTATCTTGCCAAAGTGGAAAACAGAATAAACGATATCAAGAAATGTCTTTTGCATAGAGAAAAAACACTATTGTCTGCTCTCATACCGTTCGTGAGTCAGATAATTAATGCAAAATTAAACTGGGTACAGAATATTTGTTTACCAGAGCACTTACTTTGTGCTAAGAAGTTATTTCAGAGTTGATAGAAAAAAGATTTATTTAAAAACCACGGAAAATGTACATTTTATGGGGTAAGATAACACGCTTCAGCAGTTATACCTAGAGATTGAATGAAATCTACATAATTGTGATGAAATCTTCGAATCTTCAGCTTGATGTTGCATAACAAAGTTGACAACAGACTACGTTCAAGTTGCAAGTTCAGTTGATATGGAGCAACTATTCTTGACTCAAGATACCCTCAGCGCATTTTATGCGTAATTGAGTCAAACTATGAATCATAAAACATCCAATTCAATGAAACTATTAATACATTTTTCCAACTATGAAAAATGGCTTATAGTTTTCAATTCAGAATTTTTCACGACACAATACCAATAGGAATAAATCGAGCACAGTGGATAATAATATTGAAAACAGAGAACGAACGATTTCTGATTGTATAAACAAATCTGTCTAGCGTCCAACAAATAAATAACCACATTTAATTCAAGTGAGAATGTCAAAAATATCGGACATAATTTACACACAAGAGAATAAAAAAAATAAACCTTTGTGACTATTGTACAAAAAAATCTAACTACTACTCTCAGTGTTAGTAGTAATTGATTATTTCAAATACCTGGATAATAATAAATAAAAAATTTTCTTTATGCTTACTGGCATTGTGTAAACGACAGTTATTAAGAGGCTCAATCTGAATTCAATCTCTGTTCAGCGCAAGTAATGCTTATTGACTTTATAAAAAATATTAAATTTCATATGATTTGTTGACAGGCGAACTATACACTCCGAGGCAGCAAATCCCACATCGTTCTGTAATTATAACAAACCACACTGTCACAAGACATGGTAGTGTATTTGGATATGGTGCGTACAATAATAACTGGTATCAAAAAGGTTTATTAGTTAAAACCCTAGATTTCTCAAAAAATAAGCTAATCTTAGGCGATAATAGCGCTGCCCAGAAATGACGAATCGCGAATTTTTAAATGGCCAACAGACTATTTCAGCATATTCTGGCCTAACTGATCACATCTAAGAGTCGCAGAGCATGACACTGACTAACTTGTTTTTACTTTACATCCGCAGATGATGGATTAAGAGAGCATTATCAGGCTGCATCTTTTCTCCTACCACTAAGTTCGATCTGTGTGCTTGGTGCCGTGGTTTTGTTAATGGTAAGAATAATTGCGCTTTCTTGATTATGATCAATTTTGTGATGAACAATAAGGAAATACCAATACCAATACGAATTGAATAATATTATTTCTAGGTATTATTCAAAAGATGTCCACACGTGATCGCTGGACTCGTAATCGGGCTTTTAGGTTCTATCATTTTATTCATAATTTACATGTCAATTAATAACGCACCCATTTATACTTGACTCGACACATGAAATTTTACAAAATTTACCTATTTAGCTTTTGAAAAGCTTAACAGAAGAAATACTGTAAATAAATGTTTCGACATTGATGCGCAAAGCAAAATCTACAATTCTTGTAGCAATTGTAAATCTGGATAACTGATGTGCTGGAAACATTCAAATATACTCACAATTCACACACTCAGCTGCACAGTTTCATCGAAATCATGTCCTCTGAGACTCGTACAACCATTTCGACGTAATAATCCAACATTTCTTTGAGTTCTTCATAGCTCTGAAGGAAGAAGAAAGCGATTATTTTCAAAATTCTTTTATGCATCTTCGAAGTTGAAGTTCATGTATTGAAAGTTTACCTCTATATACTTCTCATCCGTTTTACTGGCATGCTCAAGTTCTAATAACAGGAGTTCTAACGTATTTAAAGGCAGCCACGTGGCAGGCGCTGTAGCTACCAGCGATGTTTCTAGGCCAAAATATTCTTTTCCTCTTCCCATAACAGCTCCAATGTATTCCAAAGCTAAAACATTTGCCTCTAACAGGCGTCCAGCATTTAAAATAAGTCGCAGAAGTTCGGCGGGATCACGTTTCTGAAATTACAATCGTTTGCAAAATCTACGCCAAACTATATTGTAATAACGCTATCCTAGTGAAAAGTACTGCATATGGAAACTCACTTTGTAGGAGGACATTAACCACTGCGGAAGAAAAGCGCCATGATGTAATAGCTTTCTAGCAACCGCTTTGTGCAATTCACTGCCAACTTTTTTCTCATGTTTTAATATGAGATGTTCCAACAGTTTCCAAGCAATATTCGTCACGTTTGAATCTGATACGCCTTCATCTGCATGACGTAAATATATTTGAGACTCGATTCTCTTGATGTTATCATAACAGTAATAAGAGCGTAAATGTTTGCTCACCAAAAATGTCATTGTGAATCAGCCAATCCCAAGCATTTGGGTCTTCAAGTTGAGTTAGCCTTACACATTGCGAGGTCAGAGTTTCTAGCACAGAATTTTTTGGTATATTGAATCGATCACACAAGTGTAATGCGGTCGTATATAATCCAGCATTGGATAAAATGGCAACGAGTTCGGATGGTCCTGTAAGATAAATAAATACAATCAATTTCACATCACACATCATGCACATAAGCCTCATATCCAAGCCTACTCACCAGCCTTTGCAATTGTCTGTAATTCCGGAGTCAACTTTGCAAGTTTTAACCTCGCCACAACGATATAATATTCATTTTGAATGTCTTTTAATTCCAAGACTTCAACTTGTTTTTTCACTTTATAATGCAGAACTTCTCTACCATCTATACTTCGTTTCTTTATTGGATTACTTTCACCTGATTGTGTTTGATCGGCTACCGGCCGCACGATCCACCTATATTTCTCATTTACAAGATGTAGAGCGTTGATACAAGCCAATAAACAACGAGACTGTTTGAGTATTATCGTAGGTGAATGAGACTCTTGTCCAAGCCTCATGCCTTGTTCGTACATTACTGAAGCAGCTAAAAAAGAAGTAGGTTGAACACAAGATGAGCGATACTCACAATGGTAAGGATGCTCTTTGCAAGTAAACACAAAGTATCTCACCTTTCCTTACATTTCCCTTGTTTATATGAAAACTATAAAGAAAGTTGTAGTAATTATTTTCCAAAAGATCCATACTCCTGGCTCTTCCTTCGACGATTCTTTCTAGGTCCTCGTACATCTCAACGTATGGGAAGGTCACTAGTTCAAGTAATTTTTTTCTGTCGAACAAAGTCGCAACTAACTGTCTCAGGCAGTCGACTCTTCTAGGTGGGTCCGGATTTGAGTTGAGCCAGTGATAGGCTTCTTTGTGATGGCCTAAATTTAAATGTTGCCGAAATACGATCGAATGAAGGGTTGGCAAGTTTGGATCGTCATCGTCGGCAACTGTGATTGCAGTTTCTGCTAAATCTATTATGCAGTCTGCTGCGCTATGTTGTTCGAATAACCGAATCACTTTCAAATAGTAATGAACAAGAGTGCTGCTCTCAGACGTTGGACATGAATCAAGTAAAGTGCCAACTAAGAATGGATCCGTCAATATGCCGTTAGAAGCTCGGAGAAATTGATCACAAGCTTTGTGCGTTTCACCCATTTCCAGCAAAGATATTGCTAATATGAATTTTCGTGATGCGCTGTTCCACTCGCACCAGGTACTTAAAAGTCGAACGTATTCTTGAACAAGCAAGTGCTGACAGCTGGATAGCAGCCACTCTGGGAATATAAAATTCCCTGAAATTGGCCACCTATTTAAGTCAGTCAAGGCAAAATTCATTACCTCCATTTCATAAATTTCCATGGGTTTTCATAAATTTAAAAATTCATAGTCTTAAAGGATACACGAATTGAGCCATGAGCGTAACGTGTGTCAGCATACTTTCATGCCAAGGCATGACCCCATAAGTGTCAGTGATTGTATGTGCCATCAAAGAATGCGCATGTTTTGCCCCTCCGCTATGTATAAACAACTCTAGTACGGATAATGATCTCTGTTGTTTCTGTAGAATGTTAACTCTAGTGTCTGATAGCTTAAGGAGGCTCAAATGCTGCATACTAGTCTCCCTAAAAAGAAGTTAGAAATTAAAACATTGCTGCTAATATTAACTAATAAATCACATTAACATACACTGGTTAAAATATTTATGTGAAAAAAATATAATTTACTCTAATACGCGCACACTTTGGAACTTACAACAACGTCTGCGAGGGCGTAGAACTGGCGGTGGATTCGCAGATCCATATAACGGCATAGTAGGCTTGCGTTAAAACGACTGTTCTCGGTGCCAATGAAGATCCTATAGAGTGTAACGATCTAGAATCGAAGGCTTCGGGACGAGCCAATACCAGTTGTTGAAGAATTAACAAATTTCTACAGATAGAAAATCTGAGGAGTGTAATTTGTGAGACACTTTCGGTTATTGTGGATATTCCTAATTGGCTACTAAATAGATGGCTAACATTAAGGAGAATCCGCGAAGCTTCTTGTACCTCGTCAACCTGCAGTTTACTTGGTTGACCAAGGTCATAAGTCAACGCCTCTACAAGCATAGCCATTGCTTTTGAGATATCCCTGATGCTCTCGAGTTTGCGATGCAATTCTGATTGGAAATCATAATCCGATAACTGTGAAGGAGTCAAAATTCAGAATTATTATCGTCCGGCAACTGAGGGTTAAACTACTTTGGAGGTTTCGAAACTCATACAGTGAAATTACTCACAGGATTATCAGTTTCCAATATTTGCCTTGATAAAAGCTCTTCGATGATGACGTCCGGACTCTTGAGGTGATAGAGTTCCCGTTCAATTCCATTCTTGAGATCTTCGCTCAATTGATTTTCCAGCAGAACTAATGCAGACATCAAAGTTATCAAATCCTGACAAGTATCTTCATCTTGCGACAAGATTGGCGTTGTTCGAAATCGTTGGACATATGAATTCTCATTACACAACATCAAATGTTCCAAAGCCTCCATTGGTCGGAGCAACGAAAAAGCAGATTTTTTCAGTAGAACCGCTCCATAGACATTTGGTAGTAATAATAAGCCGACAGGTCGAGTTCCGTTGGCATGGTATTGAATCACACATGAATAGAATTTGGACCAACAGCGATTAGCAATTTCTAGATAATCCTCATCCGAAAGCTCATAATCCATAACTTCAGCTTGGATTTCGGCCTCAACTGCCATGCAAACACGCTCTTTTAATACGGCAGGGGATAATTTCATGTCCGCCAGAAGATTCGTACGTCGATAGATACTTAAGGCTCGAGTAATGTCAGCCAATGGAAATTGACCGGGGTGAAAAATGTACTCGATATAAGCTTGTCTAGGATCTGTTCCAGGATCACTGATAATGTAATCCCTCTCTGGTGGTTGTACCAATACTGCAGTTTCCCACTCCGAATTTACTTGTGCACCATTTAATGGTAATCTTGCATGTGTTACAGCCACTGCATCCATATCGGTCGTACGCCACACTGCCCACAGTCTGGTTGTTGTAAAAGAGAAGTCTACCAGATGTTGCTTTGGAAATAAAGATCGGAATTATCAATACCAGAAGGCTAAAATGTAATGAGAGACAGCAGGATCAACTTATCACTGTATCTCCGATTTTTTTTTTTTCGTCTCATTCAATGAAAATGAATATCAGATGTTGACTTACATCTGGTGCAAATAATGTACACATCCTGACAAATTTGAACAACCCAGCATCCTGCACTGGCTTTAAAATGCTGAATTCGCACCCACTTCCAAATTTCAAGTAGGTTCCGAGATAAAGTTCGTTGTCGGTAGACCCGAGCACCTTTCTTAGCATATGCCCTTGTATGCCTTGTGATGGAACTCGACTGTCAATTGCAATATCTGCAACTGCAACGCATTGAGCCTTGCTACATGCCCACATTCTGAGATTACCTTCACGGCATAAAGCAAACAGATATGTTTCATGGCCATATGAATGTAACACGAGCGACATTGGCACTTGGCCCTCTGAAGTTCGGCCGCGAAATGCAGTCGCGATACCCGAGAGAAACCGAGGAACAATTGAGTCTTGTTTCAATTCACTCGTGTGCACAAGACCAGTCACCGTATCCAAACGTATCAATAAAATGCTACCAGTATTATGAGCAAGTGCAAATAATGCTTCTTCTTGAGGTAACGTGAGCCATGAGGCTGCTGCATGTGGCACTGGTGTATCTACAACAAAATAAAAATAAATTCGTAACAGCAATTGGACGTCTTACAGTGTGAGTGTGGTATGATCTATGAACTCACTTGTGGTTCCGATATTAGTATTATAATGGAATGCTGATGCGTCGTTCAGGATTGATTGAATGCTAAGATCTGGATGAGAGCCTAGTACATGTTCCTGTGATAAATATTCTCATTAAATTTCAAGTTTCAGAGGGATAAAAACATCAATAATTGTTCTTTTTTCTTCTTTTACCTGTTTATGAATTTTATCTGGATGAGGAAAAGTGAGTTTGTGAACACTTGATACAGTGACAACCAATATCACGACGGAATTCACAGTTTCATGAATTGAAATACCATCCAATATTGGCATATCTGTGAACTTGTATCTGACTTTACAATTAACAAGATTAACATCCAAACTATGTTCCACAAGCTCGAGAACATCGTGAAAAATACGCCAATAAATAAAACGATTCCGTGTCGAATGTTTGGTGCTATCTTTGTATGAATACCCCCCTGCTCTTTCGGGGACCTTGATATCTTGCAAAGTACTCTGACTTCCACCTGCAACAGATAACATACTATTTCAATTATCTGCAGTAATAATGAATTGTCTGGACAGATCGTGTAACTTATTCGAAGCAAAACAACATTTCTGGAAAGCATGGGTATGCTGTTACCGTTTTATTTGAAATATACAAGATATTTATTTTAGCTTAGTACGTAATTCTATCGAAGCGTATATTATGAGTGAAGCAGTTCGAACAACAATCAAAGAAGTTTTAACAACAATGCGCAAGAAAACATCGGACGAGTAGGTTATGTCTTCTCACCGATGTTAAGGACGATTTTCTTCCACTTTTCTGGCAATGTTTGGTCGGGTATAACTTCCCTGTAACCCAAAGGAAACTCCATTTTACCAAGCACAATAATTTCTGTCAAAATAATAACCGCATCAGAATCTAATATTAAATAAGTTTAACACATGACTACTGCCGCAAAGAACGCGCTAAGTGATTTGAAGCTTTGAAGGTACTTGAGGTTAACGACGACGCTTTTGGTTAATAAAAATTCCACGGGAGCCGTTATTTCGCTGTCTGCTGAAAGCAGCCATCTTCCGTTACCATGGAAACATAACCAGATGGCAGTACCAAAATTGATAACAGTCAACAACAGCCTCTATACTGATAATTCGGACATGGTCAACCTAAAAACAATAATGTGAATTTCAAGATTTATGTTCTGATTCAGTCCCGTGACATTCGGGAAAAATACCTGTCAAAATGAATGAAAAACTTTTAACGTTCCTTTGCCTAGTAATGAACGTTTTTTTTTCCATAGTGATCGTGATACTTAACAAAATGCTTTATATTCGTGTTGGTTTCCCAAACATAACTCTATCCATGATACACTTCATTGTTACCTTTTTTGGGTTGATTGTATGCGAAAAAGTTGATGTATTTTGTATAAAAGATGTGGCCGTTAAAGGAATGGTTCCTATTGCTCTGACGTTCTGTGGATTTGTTGTACTTACAAACCTCAGCCTTGAACATAACACCATCGGAACTTATCAAGTGGCTAAGATGCTGACTACACCCTGCGTTATAGTTATGCAGGCAATATTTTATCAGAAAAAATTTAGCATCCTTGTTAAGCTCACTCTGATCCCTATAATATTAGGAGTGATAATTAACTTCTATTATGACATCAGATTCAATATTCTTGGAACTATTTATGCCATCCTAGGTGTACTTGTGACATCTCTATACCAAGTTGTAAG
Organism: Athalia rosae; assembly: GCF_917208135.1. NCBI lineage: Eukaryota > Metazoa > Arthropoda > Insecta > Hymenoptera > Athaliidae > Athalia > Athalia rosae. The sequence continues at coordinate 11,108,743 of NC_064026.1, forward strand.
AATTAACAATTTAGTGTTGTATTTTCTGTTGCAGGTACCACTTTTTGAATGTACCACAAATTCGCAATTGTAACTTTGTTCCAGTGGGTCAACAGCAAACAAAAAGAGTTTCAAATGGATCCAATGCAGCTCCTTTATTATCAAGCGCCACTATCTGCAGCTATGCTATTTTTAGTTGTACCTTTTTTGGAACCTGTTGGTAACACGTTGAACCATTCATGGACATTTACAGACATTGTAAGCAACACGATTATAGTTTATTGTTGCAATTAATGTTGTACTTGCTGAATCACATCTTATACTTCATTATTGCAGCTGTTGATATTATTGTCAAGTATTATTGCATTTTTTGTCAACTTGACGTCTTACTGGATAATTGGATACACATCCCCACTGACGTATCCTTTTCAAAAACAATCACCGGAGCCAATAGAAAACGAAACTCTTCCCAAGTATGGGTAAAAATAGACGTATCAATAATACTTTCCTCACAGAATTTTTATCAGGTACAATATGGTTGGACACTCTAAATTTTGCTTACTTTTACTCGGCGGTTCCATTATCTTTCATGAATCGCTGGCCTTGAATCAAGCTATAGGAATCACTTTAACTCTAATTGGAATCGTTTTCTATGCTCGGGTTAAGGCAAGTACAAGCAGCTGGTTGGTTCATCCCTTGAATTCCGCATGAACTAAGAATCTAATACTACTTACCATGATTTCAGATGAAAGACAGCGATCAGAGGAAACTGCATATGACATTAGAGGAAGGCAAACAACTTTATAAGAATTAACAATGTACAAAATATATTTATGAAACAAAGTTTGATGTTGTACAGAAGTTTTATTCATTGAAAGCGTTTAACTTGGACTAAGCAATGCTCAGCCGATAACTTTCCTTTTGTCTTAGCTCTGTGAACAAAAAATCATTTGAAATGAAAAACTTGAACATAATTTTACATTTATTTTCCCCATATATCATTCTGAAAAAAGAAATTCTTAATTAAGTAAATCTGAATGAAAAAATAAGATTCTAAAAAAGGTCAAAGCGTACCTAGAGCTGAACATCAGTGACAACGTCCATAGAAATGTAATGAAATTTTCAAATTATATTGATTTATTAGCTTTTCTCTCAGGCACATCGGACCTGAATATTACATTGTCGTTTGGGCTTATATACTCCTTGTTCAAACTTTCAGCAGCTAGCGAGAAAAATTTGGACGGCTGCAGTCATCTGTTGATCAAATAATTAACAATGTTCGTTTCTGAATACTCCGAAAGGGGAAAAGTCACATGGCGACGGAAAAAAAATAATCTACACCGGCAAACAAATTTTAATCGAGCGTCGCGCATTTTTGAGAACCTCGTTTTGGTCTCATTTAATCAGCAGTCATGAAGATTGAAGAAGTTAAAAGCACTGCCAAGACCCAGAGAATTTCAGCACATACTCATATCAAAGGATTAGGCCTTGATGAGAATGGAATGGCTATTCAAATGGCAGCCGGCCTGGTCGGTCAAGAATTAGCACGAGAGGTTAGTAACGCAATAACATAATTCTCAACTAAAATTGTTCCCGATATTGGTAGAAAAAAGCGCTATTTTATTCATATCTATATCTATTACTCATCATCATTGTATCCACCCAGCACAATCTCATAAAAGTCTAAACCTGTAATCCTGATTCAACGGACTCCGATGAAATCTAAAGCATGTAACAGGATCCAGAATTCGAACCAGTTTGACACTTCATGCTCCCTTTTCATAAAATATCTCCTCTGAATAATGTTTATTCTACAGGCTGCTGGTGTTGTTGTCGATATGATAAAGTCGAAAAAGATGGCAGGGCGCGCAGTGCTGCTTGCTGGTCCTCCAGGAACAGGTAAAACAGCTATTGCCCTTGCAATAGCTCAAGAGCTAGGTAATAAAGTACCATTCTGCCCAATGGTTGGTTCTGAAGTATACAGCTCAGAAATAAAGAAGACGGAGGTATTGATGGAAAACTTTAGACGTGCAATTGGTTTGCGCATTAAAGAAACTAAAGAAGTTTATGAGGGTGAAGTTACGGAGTTGACACCAGTAGAGACTGAGAATCCGACGGGTGGTTATGGAAAGACAGTTTCACATGTAGTTATTGGACTGAAAACTGCTAAAGGAACGAAACAATTGAAGCTTGATCCAACAATATATGAATCTTTACAAAAAGAGAAAGTTGAGACCGGTGACGTAATTTATATCGAGGCGAATAGTGGAGCAGTAAAACGACAAGGACGCTCTGACAATTTTGCCACAGAGTTTGACTTAGAAGCAGAAGAATATGTGCCTCTGCCTAAAGGTGACGTTCACAAGAAAAAAGAAGTCATACAAGATGTCACACTGCATGATCTAGACGTAGCTAACTCCAAACCACAGGGGGGCCAAGATATCATGTCTATGATGGGGCAGCTAATGAAGCCAAAGAAAACTGAAATTACCGGTGAGATTTGCTTTACAGTATTCAGAATTAGCTGGTAGAAATTTTCCGTGTTTCTTCTCATGAATGCTGTATCTATTGATCAAACAACAAGTATTGATCGTTATGTTATATTTCCTAGCAACACAAAATCACATGTGGCATTAATAATTTGAGAAAACCAAATCTATAAACTTATTGATTGAAACATGTTCAATATATTTTCAGATAAACTGCGCAAGGAAATCAACAAAGTTGTGAACAAATACATCGATCAAGGCATCGCTGAGTTAGTTCCAGGAGTTTTGTTCATAGATGAAGTTCACATGCTGGATATTGAAACATTTACGTACCTCCATCGAGCGCTAGAAAGTGCAATTGCTCCCATAGTTATATTTGCAACGAACCGTGGGCGTTGTATTATCAGAGGCACCGAAGACATCGTTTCTCCGCATGGAATACCCCTTGATTTATTGGACAGATTACTCATCATCAGGACCCTTCCATATTCAAGAACAGAAATCGAGCAAATTGTTAAGTTGCGAACAACAACTGAAGGCTTACAAATTGAAGATGAGGCCTTGACAGCCCTTGGCGAAAGGGGTACTAAGACAACACTCAGATACGTTGTACAATTATTGACACCAGCTGCGCTGACTGCTAAAGTGAATGGAAGAACTGTAATCAAGAAGGAAGATATCGAGGAAGTTGGGGGCTTATTTTTGGACGCTAAATCGTCTGCCAAAATTCTAACACAGCATAAAGACAAATATATGAAATGAAAGTGAGTTTTAATCTAAGCTGAGACATTGCCTTAAAATTTATATACTTGAAATGAAATCGTGTTCTGAATCCCGTGTCAATTAGCTTCTGTGTTTAATTAGAAGATTGACATTTGTTGCTGATTATTTTCCAGACTAATAATAGATATTCGAAACTCGTATATTCGCAAAGTGGGAAAAAGAAAACCATTCAAATATGGTCTAGTTAAAATGATTCCAGCAATAACCAATTTTTCCTCCATGCATCAATGTTTTAATTTTATATGTTTCACATTTATCCAAATTGTATTTTGTTGCATGTTCTTAAAACATGTTAATAAAATCTGTTACTATTCTACGAAGCTATTGAGTATCTTCAAATGTTAATTTATTGATAACACCAAGAAAAAAATTCTCTACACGCACGTCCCGCAAGATAGATAAATCCAGATCCATGTGATAGCGTAATTGACACATGTGAAAATCTCTGCTTTGTACCAAGGTCAACAAAGTTCATGCAATAATCTCTAGACGCACTGACATCAGGGAGTATTATCGCTCCGAGGTAGTATAAAATCTCTGCTCAAGTTTTAAACTGTTAGTTCGACACAGCCCCATAGGAGAGTACTATATTTATTATTGCTAGTCTGAAAGTTTTTTGTGAATACCAGTCCTAAATATTCTAACAAAATGCAGTGTGTCATGAGAGTGTCCACCTGCTCCCAACTTTTACATGCCCAGAAAAGTGCAGGAAAACACGCACGTACATTGGTAATTAGCAGCGCAAGATTTTCCAATCTAGAAAAATTGTTTCCAAAGAGGGAAGAATTCCAAGTCAGACACATCGGCCCAAGAAAACACGAGCAACTGCAGATGCTTGAAACCATTGGATTCAAGGTAAGAGACTGGAATCTTGTCAAGCAACAATATTTTTTTCCATCAATCAGAAATTAATTCGGGAATATTCTTTTATACTTTTCAGAGCTTGGAAGAACTCACACAGTCTGCTGTACCAGCGAATATTTTTTTGACTAAACCATTGGAATTAGAAGATCCACTCAGTGAGTGTATTATATTTCATTATTTTTTCATTGTACGAAGAAAACTCAGCGGTTGACTGCTGCGATCCCTATCAGAGTTTCATTTTTAAAGATAATGCTAATCTAAGTGATGAAATTTTGAAAACGTTTTGGTATTTTCATGAGATAGTCAAGAGTAATGACGTAGTTTCGTACATGTTTGACAATGGCAAACGGGATTATAAGAAGCCCCCAGCGAAGCAGGAGGTCAAGTTTAGCCAATGGGTTATCGTAGGGTTGCTGGGAGGCAAAGATAGCACAGAGGTTGCAGCACGTGTGTTATCCATGTTGCGCCACAATCCGATCTACTTATAGCAAATTTGAAGAAACAATCAGCAAGTTGGCTCACTTTTCTGCTTGTCAATATTGTTTTCTTCTTCAGAAGTTGTTATCGGTTGTTAAAACCTGATGAAAATATTACATTGAATGAACAATAAAAAATCTATGGGTGTACCCTTATAAATCAGTAGTATTCCAAGCTCGAGAGTTTACGATATTAATGTACGTCATATTTAATACTTTCATAGAAGTGAGAAAACGTGAAGTCAGATAGGGGACACGAGATTCATGAATATCGCAAAAATAAATGTTCCATAGCTGATAATCTTATGTATATACAGCACGCATATCTATGGTCAAGGGGTCGAACCGTGACTTGAGATGTACATTCACGTGACTTCTAAGATATCAATTCCTGATATCGTATGAATGAATTTTGCCGATTTTAGTACATGATAAATCAAAATTAATTTTTCACTACATCATAGTGAGTTTGGATAAACATAAATTTTTTAGGTCAAGGCTTTTTCTCATGTACTCTACCATGAGAAAATTTTACATTTTCAGATGAGTATGAATTAATAAAAAAAATCCGTGAAATATCAGAGAAAAATGAAGTCTGGCGAAGTTTCATCGGTATGGGCTACCACAACTGTAGCGTACCACATACAATTATGCGAAACATTTTTGAAAATCCAGGATGGTGAGCAGATAGATAAATATTTCGAATCACTATTACATTTCTTGTAAAATGATTGAAACCTGCATAAAAGTATGTCAATTTCTAATTCAGGACGACACAGTATACACCTTATCAGCCAGAAATAGCTCAAGGTCGATTAGAAAGCCTGTTAAATTACCAAACCATGGTTTGTGAGCTCACTGGAATGGAAGTCGCAAATGCTTCCCTGTTAGATGAGAGTACTTCAGCTGCAGAAGCTATGGCGCTAGCCTACAGGCAAACAAAGAGAAAGAAAATTTTCTTATCGAACAAACTTCATCCGCAAACAATAGATGTTGTCATGACCAGAGCCAAACCCTTGGGTTTGACTATTGAGGTGGGTGACGTCTTCAGAGCGGATCTCACAAAAAAAAATGTGGCAGGAATTCTAATACAGTATCCAGATACAACTGGCCTCATTCAAGACTTCTCCAAAGTAGTCGAACATGCACATAACAACGGAGTAAGACTCTCTCAATTAGAAAATTTCATAATAAAAATCAATAGCATTTCATCTACAGTAACGTTTCATTAATTCAATTCCACACAGACGTTGGTATGCGCAGCGAGTGATTTACTTTCATTAACTTTACTCCGGCCACCAAGTGATTTCTCATTCGACATATGCATCGGTACTAGTCAAAGATTTGGGGTACCGCTAGGATATGGAGGACCACATGCAGGATTTTTTGCTTGTCGTCAAAGCTTGATAAGACTAATGCCAGGAAGAATGATCGGTGTCACAAGAGATGCCCATGGTCATAACGCCTACAGATTAGCTCTGCAGACCAGAGAACAACATATTAGAAGAGACAAAGCTACAAGTAACATTTGCACAGCTCAAGCATTATTGGCCAACATGTCCGCAATGTATGCTATTTATCACGGGCCATCAGGTTTGAAGGATATTGCAACAAGAGTCCACAACATGACTTCAGTTCTCGCCAGCGGTTTGAAGGCTGAAAAAAATGACGTTCAGACTGCAAACTTCTTTGATACTGTCACCGTATTACCACGAGATGATATTCAAACCATAAAAAAAAGAGCTGCAGAGGCTAAGATCAACTTGAGGTGAGTGAAATCTAGTTTGATAAGATCATCTCGACGTCCTTTGCTTTCTGATCCATACCCGCGTTTAACTGTTCTTTGAAATTTTGAAGATACAATCCCAACGGTACGATTGGAATATCTTTTGATGAAACAACTACTCTACAAGATGTGGATGATCTCTTTAGAATTTTTGGAGCCAATACAACATCTGAAAAAGTTATCAAAGAACAATCGAAAGAATTGTACAGCGTAAGCAACTCGCCATTCAAACGTACAACGCCTTTTTTACAACATCCAATTTTCAACACACATCACTCTGAAACAAAAATTGTGCGTTACATGAAATCTTTAGAAAATAAAGATGTTTCACTGGTTCACAGCATGATTCCATTGGTGAGTAAAACTCAAATCACAATCTTAGATACCTAATTATCTACATGGATGCTATAATTGTGTTTCTTTTCGTTTTTTTTCTTGCAGGGATCCTGTACAATGAAATTAAACTCGACTACCGAGATGATGCCGTCTAGTTTCAAGAATTTCACTGACATACATCCTTTTGCACCGATTGACCAAGCGAAAGGATATCAGGAACTTTTCAGCGAACTTGAAAAGGATCTTTGCGCCATAACAGGCTACGACAGGATTAGCTTTCAACCAAATAGTGGGGCGCAGGGTGAATACGCTGGCTTACGAGCTATACAGTGTTACCACGAGTCAAAGGGTGAAGCCCACAGACAAGTTTGTCTCATACCCGTTTCTGCTCACGGCACCAATCCTGCTTCCGCACAAATGGCAGGAATGCAAGTTGAACCTATTCTAGTGCGAAAGGATGGCTCTGTTGATGTGGTCCACTTACAAGAAATGATTGATAAATTTCATGATAATTTATCTTGTCTAATGATAACTTATCCATCTACCAATGGAGTTTTTGAAGAAACTATTGCCGACGTTTGCAAAATGGTACACGCCGGGGGGGGTCAGGTTTATCTCGATGGAGCCAATATGAACGCGCAGGTTGGACTCTGCAGACCTGGTGATTATGGAAGCGACGTATCCCACTTGAACTTACATAAGACTTTTTGCATTCCTCACGGTGGCGGAGGGCCTGGTGTAGGACCAATTGGAGTGTAAGTAAATGTTGATGGTAGTACTCTGAATATGCATTTGAATCCGTCACGTAAAAAATTTTTTTCATGCAGGAAACAACATCTTGCACCGTTTTTGCCGTCTCACCCTGTAATTAATCCTCTGGCCAATGACACGAACAATGGTAAGCAGAGTCTAGGAACGATTTCAGCTGCACCTTTTGGTTCTTCGGCAATATTACCGATTTCCTGGGCCTACATTAAAATGATGGGGCCAAAAGGGTTACGACAGGCAACTCAAGTAGCAATTCTAAACGCTAATTATATGAGCAGACGATTAGAAGGTCATTATAAAACTTTGTACACGGGTAATACAAAACTCGTAGCACATGAGTTTATCATCGATGTGAGAGATTTCAAAAAAACTGCTAATATCGAGGCGGTGGATATTGCCAAGAGACTGATGGACTATGGATTCCATGCACCAACTATGAGTTGGCCAGTCGCTGGAACCCTAATGATAGAGCCAACCGAATCAGAGGACAAACTAGAGCTTGACAGATTTTGCGATGCTTTAATTTGTGAGTTATAATCAATAATTCGTAAACAAGAAACCCCCTTTTTTCAAACACGTGTTTTATGTTTGAATATTTTGTTGCAGCGATAAGAAATGAAATCAGAGACATAGAAAATGGTAAATTAGATCCCAAAAATAATCCATTGAAAATGTCACCTCATACCCAAGAGCACGTTATTTCCTCAGAATGGAATAGGCCATACACGCGGGAACAGGCTGCTTTTCCCGCTGTAAGTATACGAGACTCACTTTTGCACTATCACTTTATGACACATTATAATCACCATTTTCCTTTTTTACAGCCATTCGTCACCGCTGATACTAAGATATGGCCTAGCGTGGGAAGAATTGATGACATCTATGGAGATAAAAACCTCTTCTGTACGTGTCCACAAATCTTGCCTGAATATTAGTTACCGATCATTAGGCTATGCTATTTATGTGTAAATATTTATTGTCGTTAAGATCAAACTAGATACATTATCTTTAGTTCATACATCTCGATTGCGTATATTTATTCTGTGACTTCACAATCACTTGTATCAAACAGTTTAGCTGAATAATGCGTATGTTTTTTTAATAAAATAATGTTATATTTTTTTATCATGTGACGTAATTACATGTGATGATTGAATGGATTCAATATACATATAACCGTGTTACGTGCATTAAATGAGTCGTATCACTTGGACAGTTGTTCACAGACCGGGCATAATGTATGCAATATTATCTAGCATTTGAGAAAGCGTATCAGGCTGCGCACCATCTGTCTCAGGTACTTGTTGAGTAAGACAGATTAACGGACCCAGGGCACAGAGCAGTGAATCCAATAAAACCGAGAGGCTACCTGAAACTGCTATCTGGCCCTCATGTTCTTTCAATCTTTCACCGATGATAGTCAAACTCTCACCAAGCAGTTTCAAATGAGCAGCTACATCAACGGGCTGCATGCCTACCACTTTGTACATCCCTGTGCCGATGACTGGCTCATTTACCAAGTCCTTACCACCCCTACTGGACGGTGGAGAAACCGGAATATTTCCTACTACGGATGGAACACCTAGTTGGATCGTCTTTTTAGAGGGGCTGGTTTTTGTTTCTTTGCCATTGCCTGAAACAAGTTTGAAGATAATTGAAAAACTATTCACGTATGAGGAAATCAGTCCCAAGACAAAGATTGAGGATTGTAATTACCAATCTTGTTAATAAATTTTTTCCTTGATGTCGGAGGAGGCATTTTCCAGACAGACTCATTTTTGGTTGCTAAGCTCGGTTTAGCAGCTAGACGTTTTGCACGTCTCCGCCAATTGTACTTCTCCAAATTAGGAACTGTGGCCCATAGTTCGCCGAGGCGTTTGGAAATGGTTGCAAAATCTGAGGTAATGAATAAATCCCTTTAATTCTCTCGACTATATACGTATGCGTAAAAAATTGGTGATTTCACATTACTCAAATGTAAAAAAAGCCACTACTTGTATCTAATAAGAAGCCAATTTAGCTGAAGATTTATCAAGTTACAGCATACGTTCATCAATATTTGCTCACCCATTTCAGGAGACTGTTTCATCAACTCATGTCTTATTTCTTTTGCCCATAGCATGTATGCTGTGAATCTCGTTTTCTGAAATCAAATATCATTTACTTATTTTAAAGACTCAAATACCCCGTGAAGATGAAGTGGTTTATTCAATGTAGTACGTACACCCTTGTCTTTTCTTTGCGCTTTCATTCGGCCAATGATCTTTCCATCCTTAATAATCAATTTCTTTTTGCACTTTTCAAGCATGTAAAGGCTGTTTGCCTGTGACGGAGCTTCTTGACCAGGCGGTTCCAACCTTCTAAATCCAGTTTCTCTATCATCTATTAATAGCGGATCAACTTCCTCTTCGCTACCTGACTCCATACTGTATCTGTCTTCATCATGCAGTCCGGTGTCATCGTCGAAATCAGATCCTGACGATTGTCCTTCGTGTTCGGACAACGGCTCGGCCTTGACTCTTCCTGGCATGATATGTGGTCCAGAATTCTTACGTTGCCTTGGAGTTGGTGGATGAGGGGGAACATAGCTTTGGCTGACATGTTGCTGCTCTCGTTGTGTTTCGTAACGCTCCAGTAAATGTTGGGTATGTATTTGTTGAGCTTTTTGCCGCTTGTACTTGCTGTCCGCTATGTCATCGGGCGACTCAAAGTCCATAAGCTTGGAGGACTTTTTGCGCACACGCCCACTACGCGATATTCCTGTAACCTCTAAATCTGAAATGTAAAGCCAACTAGATCTTGCCAACAAAGAGACAGGGATAGATAAACATCGCAGCAAATCTAACTACCAATGCAATGTCAAATTAAGAAACTAATCAAGTACCAGCCAACCATCTGAATTAGAGAGTTCATAATACTGGAAGACGTACAGCTAGCAAGGTATTACACGTGCTTGTAATTTATTCAACCGTATTCCGGATGGCAGAAGGCTTGTAAAAATAAGGTCCTGCAAGTAATAAAGATCTGTCATACCACGCAAGAATTGTACTCTAAGAAAGAATAGTTTCGCGTATCATACACAGCGTGATACGCACATGTGAAAGTAAAATGATAACAATTTACGAGTGTATTCAACGGTTTGATTGGTATTATTATTTGGTACTATGGTTGTAAGTGTGATAAAATATCGTCGAAAATTTGAGTAAAATAATTCTATTAAATGTATCGACCGGCGAAAGCTGCGCTCAATTTACGCGCCGCGCATTCTAGTTCTTGAACGGACCGTTCAAAAATAACAAGCGCTATATATGATAACGAAACTACGCAAAAGGATGGAAATAAATAAACATTTTCTACAAAATACGCTGGCTTCATGCGCCTAAGTCTACATCAATTTTGACACAGTAGTGTATAGGATGCAGCTAAACTAGCAAGATAATTATTACAAGTGGCTTGAACCTCTCTCACCATCTGCTTTTTGACGTTTCGGAGACGCGAACGATTCCATTGCGTCGATTTGGTCGAAGTGCTGCTTCTTGCGCCGCTGCGTTTGTGGCTTCACCAATTTTTGTACTTTTCGAATATCCGCTTGCATGACGTGCGTATTTATCTGTTTAAACACTGAGTTAATTGAATAAATTCAATACTTAGCGATTTCTCTATAAACAAATCAAGCTCTTTTTAATCGCGATGTTTTAAAAACAACTGAAGATGCAATTGGAACTCGATTGCGCATGTCACACCGGATCTAGATTGAAATTAATCTTTGGTTCGTTAATTCAAGCGGGAATATGTTCGGAGTTTCAGATCCTATCAGAGAACGATTCTATTGATAGAAAATACTAATTGTAATTAGAAAGACGGACAAAACTAACGAAAAGGAGGAAAAAAAAACTTTTCTAACGAGGAGATTCATTCGTAGGAAAAGCAGGTAAGAATACAATAACCATCAGTTTAATGAAGTTTAATATCAAAAAATAATTTTTATAATTATTTAATCAGAAGTCATCTTCTTGTTGCCAACCGTCTTCATCAGATAAGAAACGCCTTTTGTAAGTAGTATTCATGTAAGGTCTCAAAGCCCATTCCGTATCCGCAGCAGAGGCATTGTCTAATGTGCCTAGTTTAATTTCATACAACTTCAGCTGAAACCTGGGACCAACTTCTGACATTTCAATGTCCTTGCCATTAATTTTTTTGTAATTATGATGACGAAAAGAAATGTAATCATCATGGTTTGCAAATGTGATTATCCGCTTGCTATCTTCCTTTGGAACAGGGAATAAATACTTCAATATGCTCATAGTTCTTAGACCCAATTTTGATTTAAAGTTGTGAAATATCAGATGAGGATACTGCTCAGACATTGTTCCAATATCAGGGATATCGTGACGCATTACAACATCGGACATTGTGAAATAAGCTGTAGGCCCATAAGGAAGATGGCATATAACCAAAGTATCTGGTACACCTCTGTGTTCATGTATGATGATGAAGTCGGTTACATCGTTAGCTCGACACGCATGAATTAGCTGTTTCATTTCATAGTTACCACGGTTCATCCTTTGGGAATTTGGGAAGATCAGTCTGAGTTCTTTCACGAACATTTTCAACCGGGAACTTGGGTCACGAGATGTAGTTATTACAATTTTTGGGTCTTCAACTCCTGCCCAGCGGTACTCATCATCCTCATGAGTAGACACTGCACCACCCATTTCGGTACCAATTGCCACAGCCATTTGAGGTCCTGCATCTTCCCATTCTATTTTTTTTTGTAAATGCAACGCGTTTTTCCTCAGGTCATGATGAATTGGGGTATTCTCTTCCAGGCTATGTTTTAACCTGTCTTTTTTGTCTTGTATCGTTTTTATCTTGTCTTGTACAGATTTTCGATAGAGATATTCTCTCCTCAAACGTGCCTGTCTTCGCAACATCTTCGCTTTCCTCGTTTGGTCTACAGTTTGGGCTTCAATTGAATCAATTACCGATTAATTAAATAAGACGTCGGCTGTCATTCCGTGATTAAACGCACGTGTTTACGGTCTTGATAAATAACTTTATAATCCAATGAATAAATTTGTATATGTATAATAGTTCACGAGAAAATAGTTAGATGATGGTGTATGGTTGGAGCTTCGAAAGCTGGGATCGGTTAGAGGTGTGAGAGGCCATCTACAGTAGCTGTATGATCTTTGAATCGGATGACAGTGGATGATACATGCAACTTTTCGCTTTTCGTGAGTTAGAAGATCATGGAAGAATCACCGTATAAATTGAGCAGTATACTTCTTGGACATAGTTCTGACGTTCGAGCTGTAGCAACATTTAAAGATGGAAGTTTAGTTTCTACATCCCGTGATAAAACCGCTCGTCTGTGGAAGCCAAATGAGTACGTTCAGCCTTCACGTAACCTAATCTTTTCTTCATTTATTCTGAGCCGGCGAGCCTTTAAAACAATCAATTCCTCGCTTTCGGATGTTCACTGAAAGTAAAAAATAGTGGCAAGACAGGTATGGAAAAAAATATAAGCCACTTGTCAACTAATCTCCAATCAATTAATTCCAGGACAAATACCGAGTACAGCGAATCTGTAGTGTTGAAAGGTCACACCAATTTTGTGAGTTCCGTATGCGTACTAAATCCATCCGAAAGATACCCAGAGGGCTTCATATTAACAGGTAGCAATGACAACAATATCTGTATCTATAAACCAGGAGATCAAGAACCATTGCACATTGTCAAGGCTCATCAGAACACAGTGTGCAATTTGAGAACAGGAAATGAGGAAGGGACATTTCTTTCAAGTTCTTGGGACTTGACTGCTAAATTATGGCATATTGATCAGCCAGATCAGCCACAACTGACTCTAACCAGTCATACGGCTGCTGTATGGTGCGTTGCTGATTTACCTACAGGGATTATAGTGTCTGGCTCAGCAGACAAGACAGTTATAGCTTGGAACAGAAACGGTACCATACTCCACAAGTTTTCTGGGCATACAGATTGTGTTCGTGGACTATGTGTCATCAAAGAAGATGAATTTCTATCTTGTGCCAACGATGCAGTTGTCAGACATTGGAGTATAACACAGGGGATATGCCTGGGGATGTACTGCGGGCATACTAACTACGTTTATGGAATAGCTTCTACATTTTTGTCGGGTGGGTCGCAAGTGGTCACATCCGGAGAAGACAGAACCGTCAGAATTTGGCGTAATGGAGAAGTTCATCAGACATTAACACTGCCCGCACAATCGGTATGGTGTGTAGATCTGTTGCCTAACGGAGATATCGTCACAGGAGCTTCAGATGGAATTATCAGAATTTTCTCAGCTAATCCCAATCGCTACGCCGATCCTAAAACCTTGCACCAGTATGATGAATCTGTAGCAAAAACTAAGCTTAATGCTGAACAGGAATTGGGTGGCATCAAGATCAGTGAGTAGGTATTATTTCTCTGCTAGAAGGAAATACTTCTGTCATCGTTTGATTAAATTGTAACGTGTCGCATACTTCTTTACCGTTGAATTAACTAGACTCATTTTTCCATAATACACAGTCTTCCTGATGTCAAAGCACTGCAACAACCTGGACAAAGGGATGGTCAGACAAAGATGATAAGAGACGGAGATTCCGTCAAGGCCTACAGTTGGTCGCAATCACAAAAGAAATGGGAACATGTTGGTGACGTAATGGGTGCTTCTGGTGGTAGTCCGGCAACGTCTGGCAAACAATTGCATAACGGTATAGAATACGATTACGTATTCTCAGTAGACATTCAAGATGGTGTCCCACCTCTAAAGTTACCCTATAATATTGGCGAAGACCCGTGGTGTGCTGCGCAAAAATTTATCCATGATAATGATCTTAGTCAGCTATTTCTTGATCAGGTAAGTCGGACGTTCGAATAAAAATTTGTATTATGAATGCATAGCTATGTTATTATTATTCCAGGTAGCAAATTTCATAGTAAAAAATTCTCAACCCGGGCCTGTGTTGAACACTGAAGCTCAATTCGCCGATCCTTTTACGGGAGGAAATAGATACATACCAGGTTCAGGAGCACCTGCACGAACCGTCACCAATAACATAAAACCACCTTCGACTAGTTCTTCTAATACTTCTGTGTCACAGTCCTACATCCCTCACTCTACGTACTTGAAGTTAGAACAAGCAAATCTTCCCGCTATTATCGGTATGTTGTTCATCAATCTCCATTTTTCGTTTTTTATTATATTCCATTCGTTGTTTCTCCATTTAACTGTTCTTCATTGAATACTTTTACGATCAATTATTGTCTGTAAAAATATTTCAGACAAACTACAAGAGTTTAACAAAAAATTTGGCGATAGTATTCACACGGTTCCAGAGGATCAGTTAAATTCGTTTGTCAAGCTTATGTGCAATCCCGATAGAGAGGCTGGCCGAACTCCTTCTACAGAAGTACTGAGAGCACTTCTGGATTGGCCAAATAATTCGGTGTTCCCTGCATTAGATGTTGCACGATTGGCTGTTCTTCGACCAGACGTAAATCTGAAACTGTGTGACGAGAGATTATTGTCTATTGTGAGAAGGCACTTAAAATCTGATGCGATACCTGCCAATCAAATGTTGACCTTCAGATTACTCGCCAACATGTTTTGTCACGACAAGGGCGAAGTGTTATCTCTGCAATATAGAGATGAATTACTCAAAGCTATACTTGACCTTCCATCATTTGGTAGCAAAAATAATCAGGTAAATTTCATGATTTTGATGACTAATTCAACTAGTTGTTGAGGTAATAATTGAATCATCATTCCTTCAGGTTGCGATAGCTACTTACATGCTGAATTTGATAGTAGCGTTGAATAAATCCAATGATACTCCGGGAAAGAAGAGTGCGCTGAACGTGATGTTTACGATATTACCACTTATGAGCGAGCCCGAAGCTGTTTTCAGGGCTCTGGTTGGGCTCGGCACTATTTTAGCAGCAACACAAGACCCTAATGACCGAAATGAGTTGATAACAGCAGTACGAGAATCAGAAAGTGCTCTAACTGTTCTCAGAACAATGTCTGAAAGTTCTACCGACCTTCCTGTGCAAAGTAAACTAGCTGACTGTTCTAAACAAATTATTGATTTAATTATCTAAATAATTGTGGCAGCCAAGCTTTTGTATTTTTAATATTAAAAGATAATTTGTTTTTTTTTCCATATTTTGAGATACGCAAATTTACTTACGCGCTAATTTAGGGATTATCATACGACTCTGTGCTTGTGTCTGATATGCTCCTGTGTCACTGCCATGATAATAAATTTGGTAATATATCAAGTGTTTTAATAATTGTTTCGGAATCATTTAGTAACAGATCGATTACAGATAATACGGAGATGACTTCGTTTTTAATATATCGGAAAAAATCAGGGGATTAAAGAATTTGGAAAATAGATTCAAACCAACGGGTGGGGTTGAGGCAACGAGAGAGGAAGAAAAATACAATTTGGTTGAACTTTTCAAGTTGAAACGGTAGAGTGGGAAAAAAAAAACCAAAAATCACGTAACCTAGAATGTGTATCTAATCAAAATGAGTTGAGATATATACACCGATGAATATAAAATAATTTATGTAATATACATAATATTTGATTTAATTCTTCGGACGTTCAATCCATTAAACATACAACAGACAACAGTGTAGTAGTAGAATATTGTTATTATAGTAACGTCAAATATATATTTCCTTAACTGTTAAACAATGACTCTTGAGTTGATCAAAAGTCAGTTTACCCTAACTTTGTAATTAGTTACATGAAAAATAACATTCACTGTATATATCCATATTAATTTGAATTATGTTTGGTGAACAATGCATATACAATATTTTTATATATATATTGAGATAGTTTGTTTCAGCCAGTCAAGGCTCGTGGCGGGAATGTGAATGTGTTTTTTGTTTTGTTTTTATAAAAATAATTTTCAATATTCTTGAGATCTGTAAGACAATACCACATAAGTGATGTGTTGCTTTGTGTAAAGTTTTTTTTTATTTTAAATTTGTTTTTGTTTTTCTTTTTGTTTAAAACAATTAAAGTATGTGCAGATGATACGGACTGCGATATTATTTATTTAATTATTCATTTATTTACTTTCTTTTGCTAGTATATCATCATTGTCCCAAGTACAGGGGGCCTCTGAACGCATATTTCAACAACCAGAAAAAGCCAAGTTGTTAACGCAGCCAAATATATTTTTGACGATATATGAACCGATCTGGCTATTAAATTTGCTTCTAATGCTTACAAACTACTACAGCAGTTTGAATCAATTATTATTCTTAGTATTTTTATTCTTATTATTATTCCTCTTCCTCTTCTTCTTATTATTACTTTTTGTTTCATGCATACCAAGTTACATGGAAAGTCGGACAAAATTATACACCAAAAGGAGTAAGGGAATGCTCTTCTTAACAAGATTAACAAATAAAGGTTGTGCTGCAGAAGGATATAATCTCTTCAGAATTTCATCAATCATCGGGCCATATCATTGTGACGAAGAATTGGGCTCTCAAAATTTGCAGGGAAATACGTGGGAAAATATGTTTTTTCAATTAAAAAGCTGACCAAGCAACGCTTCAAATTACAAAACATTTCTGCTATCAGTTTCGTTGAACGAATTTAAAGCAAGGCGATCGAAGCTTTCGACAAGTTAACAATCTCCCTGAAAACGTTTTCATAAAATTTGACTATTTAATAATACAATATCCTCACCTATTTCCCTATAATACCCTCCGCATCTGGCGATGCGGAACTGGACAGCTCTAAACAACTAGGAGGGACCTAGAATTTGTATTGGGTCCCCCCCGGCCCGTCTCATTCTGCCGGCGTACTAGCCGCCCACCTGTCAAATTCAATTCCGGAGTCCGGACTAAGCCCTAAATCGATGGGACTTATAAAACTTGGTACAGGACAATTACAAGGACCTCCCGGTCTACAGGCACCGATGCACCTTCTGTCGTTGCCTTTACTTCTGTCCCCTCGATTTCTAAGTTCTCTTTCAAAACTGTGCAACTGCTCCATAAAATGGAAATTTGGAGCTACGTTAGACTTTCTACTTCTGACCAAATTAAAAGCATCGTTCAGGCTAAGGCTGCATTTGTGCATAAGGTAGGCGACTGTTATTGTAACAGAACGTGAAACTCCAGCCAGGCAGTGAACCAGTACACCTTTATCCGAACTTCTCGCTTCCTCTGAAAATACAAAAGATTTCTAGACTGAAAAAAATAAGAAACGGTACAAGAAACATTCGGAGGAATACTCGCGGGGATTTCACGAATTGATTTGATTAAAATTGACAGATTTTCTGAGGATCAATTCAAGTGTGATTTAAAATAGCTACCAAATTTTCATAAAAAACGCTTGCAAAATAATCGAGAAATCTTCCCCGGGATTCCCACGCGTTACCTGTGTATTTTTAATTACAAGTTTCGTGGCAACAATAATGAAAATATTGAGGATAAAATTTGAATACTTCGTAAAAATACAGGCGGGAATTCCATTCGCGGATGGAACATGGCTTAACCGGATATCCGTTGTTTAATTGTCTAGAGTAAGTTCGTCCGCCACGTGGGAAAGTTTCTATTTATAAGAATCCCAATTTAACTGCCGCGACTTTCTTAAACAGGAAATCCTGTTTAAGAAACACTTAAATCTAAGAAATCGGATTGCAAATTAAAATCCATATCCCGCCGCAGACACGAAATATTACGTTTGCTAATTTTAGCGCGTATTGCGAATAACTTTGAATCATTTATTTTCGAAATTCATTGAATCAGTCAGAAATGTAATTCGAGGAATACATACTAAAATCGGATTCTGTTCTTGTTTTTCAACCGATGATTGAAAAATTTAGTAAATAAATTTGGCGGAAACTTTTTGTTTTAATTATTTCAATGCTCACCGAAGCTGAGAAAAATAAGTTGTTTACCTATGAATTGAATAGCTTGCGGGAAGAAACTAGCCAAATTTTGACTCCAGTGATCGCTGATCGGTATCTGCATGTACTTAATGGAGCCAGCATCTTCGAAAACATTTGGTAAATCAGGTGTAACGTTGAGAATATACTGTATCCTGTGGCGAGCTAACGCCTCTCTGTCTTCACTATTGGCTGCATTTCCTAAATATAAGTGTGGCAGGATTTCCACTGGAAAGTCTTTGTCCTCCTCAGGACCTATGGAAAAGGGAAGCAAATACTTAGTCGTCTAAATTTTCACAATTGAACCATGATTAAAAAGGAGCCATAATTTTAGGAGATTCGATGACTTGATATGAAATACTGACCGACAGAGTCACAGGTGCTGTCGCTGTCCGAATCAGAGTATGCTCGCGTTGTCGGAGGAGTAGAAATACGAAGGGATCTTAGACCCATTAATTCTCCTTCATTCGGATCTTGGCCTGTGAGACCCTCGGCATTTCCCTGCCCTCCTTCGCACCATTCGGGATACCTATCTCTGAATGCTCCAAAACCACCTGCAATTGGAAATATTACAACGGTAAATCTACAGGGAATGAATGGTCTTGATACTGGTAGTGAAACGATAATATTTCAGTTTTTATTAAGATGATGTAATTACCGGTAGCATTTTGCAATTTCCTCTCTTAATTTCATTATTAAAAAATGGAATAGGCGTTAATTAAAACTGATATTCGATTAAAAATGATGAATAATTATTGACGAATATTATCAGCAGCCAAAAGACGATATAAACATTTTTAATTGATCAAATAACATATCAATAGTCTTCAGTTTATCAATTGTATTATTGTGCAGGGATATAGGTCAGGCAGTTGGTTCTAGGGCAAGAAATATAGTGATGGCTTGTATAGTACCAGCCCCACAAGAATCAATATTTCATTCAGAACTCTCTCTCTCCCACTTCAACTGCTGTTTGCAGCACTCTTAGGAGTTTTTTTATTCACCAGACCATTTGCAAGGTTACAGGGTGACGAAATATTATCGCTCAAAAATTGTTGCCGCGATCTTTCATATGTATATTCAATAACTAACTTGAAAGAAAAATCGAATTTTAACATTACCAATGGTAATGATGGTGGATATAATATTTTTGCACCGAATATTGAGTCAGAAATGTATCATGATATTCTGATTCAGACTATGTAGAGAATACAAGTGAAAAAATAAATTCAGACGAAAATACCAACGCAAATAATTCTCGTAATACTGTTCCTTCTGCTTACATAGGAATTCTAGGAAGCTGAAGTCGTTTGCAATTATCCTGTACTATGCTCCAATATTACAGGCACATGTTTCAAACGACTTGGTGCTCAAGTGAGCAGTTGTTATCAGAAGTGATATAATTTATCTTGTTCAGTCAAACTGGCAGGAAATTGTAAAGTGAAAATCACAAAATTTACCGCAAGATGTTGATTGATAATTATCGATCTTTACCCATTATGCTTACCAATTAAACTAGCTACTCTGCCACCACTGTTCCTAAGTCTTCGGGTGAGAACTTGGATAGTCTCACCCTGGTGACCTGCTGGTTCAGTGGAATCTCCTATCAGGATAAAAGTGCCACGGCTTTCTTTATCGCCATACAAAAACACCTCGACTCTAGCTCTCAGATCCAGGCATCTGATCGTAGCTAGAAGGTCAACTTTTCCAGCTGCCAATCGCCTCAGCATGATGCTTGGAATGGCTAGTGGAACTGAACCCCGTATGTGAGCTTCGGAAAACTCTGAATGAGCTCTACAGTCTAAAACAAGTAGCCGACTTGGTCCTCCGAGTGATCGTAGCTCACCAAATAGCCACTCTGGGGCCACAAGACCTTCCTCCGTTGTTCCACCAGGCATCTCGAAGATGATATTATTGATGCTTCTTACCTGAACCCAACTTTTGTATTGAATTCAATTTTCTTTTTTCAAACAGCTTTTTTTGTACCCAATCATAGGCAACTTTTTGACTATTTGATGACAGAAATATTTTGAAATTTATTCAGATGTATTCCGGAATCTCACTCCCAAAAAACATTGATTTTCACTCACTTGCCTTTTTAAGAGTAATGAACACTCTCTTGTGTTTTGTGTACTTATGAACTTATTAATAATTTCTTTGTTTTATTTTTTTTTTTTTACTTTGTTTACGTTTACACACGTTTCTTTCGTGGATACGACGATATATATTTTAGTATGGCACTTATTAATATTAATATTTAAATAGATTGGAATTATGAAATGTCTTGGTGAAACGATTATATTATGACGTTTTGTTGAAATTCTTTGAATATTAAAATTTTTTTTTTCTCTTTCATATACGTATGTGCTATCATATATAAAATAATTCCTATACGTATATTTGTTTAATGATAAACGTAGGTGATAATTACAATTTATAATGATGGCTATAAATCATTATTGCTTTATTGCAAATTACGTGCGGTCAGATTTAAAATTTCTTATTTTATACAATTTGTTTATTTATTTGTTTGTTCATTTATTTAATTAACTATTAATTTGTTCATTTTTTTATCTTTATATTTAGATAATAAAAAATATTTATATGAGAATGGCACTTTGAAGGAAGATATATAATGATAATATTGATCAACAGCTTCTAAAATATTATTTAATCATACTCTCGTAACTTTTTTACGATGGCAATCGTACGGATGGGAAGATATTGGCCAGAATTTCGGCATAACTCCTCTCCTAGATTATTGATTTTTCAACAATTAAAATGTATTAACAAGTTAAGTTTGGAATGTTTACAGTCACTCAGTAAATGCATATTAAATCTTTTGATTATCGTAGCGATATTTATCGATTCACAGTACCGTAGCTTACGAATAAACAAGGAGGTGGCATTTTCCTTCACCTCAAAGGCATATATATACGTATATGTATATACATATATTTTTCTTTTATAATATTCACACCGATCCCATGAGATCAAACAAACTGGATGCTGTGCGTTTTGTAGCCGCCACGGTGCGCTCTCAGCGTCGTCGTCGAATTAAACTTCTTTGCAGTGTTGAGAAAAAACTAAACTATATGCTGGTATTTTTACTGCGAATATACAGAGTAAACTTAGCGCGTAACAACGCCGTATTCACCTCACAAAACCTTCCAACATATCTGACACGACTATTTAAATGTAAAAAAAATTTCACACAATTTTTCCTTCCTACGAACCCCCTTTTTTCTCTCATTCCATTTACCCAACAATCTTTTGCCGGCCACACCTTGCTCCGAGCGTCCCTCTGTGGAGAATGGGCGAATGGCGATCAGTTTTACGAGCACAGCTAACTCAGAACTCCCACGATTGGATCCCGGTCACGTGGTTCGTACTCCCGTCCAACCGCAGCCCGGGCTGACGTCAGTTCATTGACAAAAGATGTTTTCATTAACGAGGCGTGGGTAGATCCCAGAGTCTGGAGGGATGCGCGGGCGTCGGTCGACGTCAAGAGCTTTTGGACCATCCAGGCGCTGCTGGCAGAGGTAGGGGTGAAGGGCGTCGGGGACGTATTTTCTCCAACGGCCCCGCGCACTATACGCGATCCTTTATAACGTGGGTGCGTGCTGCGTATTATTACGATACGGAGACACGCTTGCTTTCGAGCAAAGTCTATGTATTTACTCTCGATGTATCTATGTACCACATACCCATGTACCGCGGACGCCCATGTAATACGCTTCACCCACCGCACACTATACACCATACTAGGATTCTACTTGTAAGCGTGATAAAAGCATAGATACGACCTACACGTGCACGCAACGTCGCACACACGCGTACGTACCTATCGAGTGCGAGCCTCTACGCCCTGATTTTCACTGTTTTAGGTGTGGATAGATTACGAATAGATTTCCGCTGCTCGTCTCTACGAATTTGAGGGGATGATAAATATGGCTGACTACGAGGGATCCGTATATGGTCAGGTATGTCCCCTGCACCTTCGAAAGATACCATCAACGGAAGGAATTTATTCACCCCGTACCTACTAGATGAACACAAGGATAGGGAGAATCATGCTCCAAGGATTCAAACACGTACCTGCGAATGAGGGTGGTAACTATTTTACTTGAAACTTTTCTTTTTCAATTTCCAATATTGTTTTTGAAATTTTCTTTCCCAAATTCTCGCGCGAACCCTACATGAGTTGTACCTTTGGTATAGATGTGAATATTAGAATACTAATATTCATATCCTTTGATCATTACGCCTACTTTTTCTTCTCCTGTGATATTAACGATGATTAAAGCTTGTACATGCTACGTACGTACACAAATACATACGTATTACCTTAAGCCAGACGTGCTACATATGTAAAAAAATTACAACTACATATTTGTAGTATACATATAGTATACGTAGCGTAGGGCGCCAGACACCCACCCAAAGTCATAGTAGCGTGGGTTGGCATTCCGTTCAGTTAAATGTCGTTAGAATTTAATTACTTCTAATTATAATCTATGTCGAAGAAATTTTCACGCTTTTTTTCAAACTATCCATTGTGGCTATGCGAGGATATTTATATCAATGAAAAACCGTGATCTAGTACATGCTTATGTTATATCCGTATAGTACGTGTCATTCTTTCGCCTGAAAAAGAATATTTACCGACATCACGTTGCACCAAATTATGCACATATTACAATTTTAGTTTTTTATGTTACATTCTACTTTAATAATATTTTCGCTCAGTTTCCTGGTATACCCATCATCATACATACCGTAGTTCATTTACATTTCAAAGTTCAATAACATCGTGGTGCAGTGCAGCTTGCATTAAAATTAGCTGAAAATTTGCTGCACCCATATCCGCGTCACGATATACGTACATATACCGTATGTTCATGTATAACGACAATGAAATTCGTCACCGATTAATCATGTAACATGTCAATTATAATAATTAGGCTCGTTTTGACACTCACGGATTTCGTTGTACCTACAGTCAGAAATCGTTCCTGCAGCTGATGCGAATAGTTCTTGCAATCGTTACGACAACGTGTAGACAAATTTTTTTGTTAAAACATTATTAATTATTTCCAATGAATTTAATCGGACAAAAGTGAAGATCAATTAAGCGCTTTTCATTACGTAGACACGCACTAATTCTACACACATACAACGTAGATGATGATAACGGAAGTGGATGAGTAAAATTTAAAGGTGAAATATGCTTATTATGTATAAAATCGTATAAACGGGATATTTATGAGAATAACAAAGTTCTTGGCACAGTAACGTTAATTATAATCATGTGTTATTTACTACAGACGATTGCTCGTTTTCAATTCCTATTTACATTCACAAGTCTGCAGTAGGAAGAGGCTATAAAAATTGAAGGACGTTTCGTTTTAGTGTACAATACATTTGTACATAAAATACACGCCCATTCTATACGTTGGGAATGGCATTCAATGAACGTATACTATACTATACGAAACTTTATATCTGTACTCTTTTTGCCATACATGCCGCGGAACGTGAACGTTATGTATATTGTATGTGTATACGTAGGATTAATGCACAGTAGGCTAAGTTTTTATATGTGCATGTGTACCGGAAACGTTGCGCTATAGAGTACGACGTGTTTAGTATGATTGTGAGACGTGATCATAGACGTATATATTATAAGTAAATATATACACGTATGTACGCATGTACGTATTTACGGTGCGTACACTACAAGGTGTGGGCCGTGAGTGTGATTGCCACGAAAGGCGGTCCGACAGCGCGAGGCCCCAGGTTGACAGGAAATGGTTCGAGATAAGATAATGGCGTCCCTCGCCGCCTCTCCTGCATCCGGCTGGCTTTCTTTGCCTCCACCCAGTAGAGATCGCCATTCAAATACCACAGCAGTATTCGTCCATATATGTATATGCATGCGTGTATGTGAACTGAAGATGTAAAATAGTAAATTTCACTACCATGCCAATGCATACCATGTATGTATGTACGTATATTCTCAGCGAATGTAATGAGAGAGGATTTTCAATTCTAATTTGTTTTTTGACTTCTCGATATAGTTTCATATACGTCTCAGCAACGGGGCGTAATTATAAATCATATACCTGTATGATACGTACAATGTTATAGGTATGTGTAGTACCGCGAATCCTGTTATGACTGCAGCCGCGGTATACAGAATCGAAACTTTTTTCCAACTCCCACGTCGCAAATGATAATATGAGAAATCTATGATATGAAACTTTTTCTTTCTTTCTATTCAGTTTTCTCCCTCTCAAACGTTTACGCATGTTTTGAATAAATCGTCGCGATTAATGAGGAATTCTTGTAACATTGCGACATCGTATATGCCTTGTATTTGTGGGAAATCATTCGATCGTACTAAACCTGCCCATATACGCGACGGTAGTACGTATATATATGTATGTATGAATGTAATAACGTTTGACCCAAACAATGGCCCTCCTGGACACGAGGCCCAAAAACCCCCACGATAACGGAGCGGGAGATGCTTGAATGGTTCTAAAAACCGGCGTGCCCACATTCTTTCCACGCATAAAACGCGTTCCACGCATCTATGGTAAGAAAACCAAAAGATCAAAAATGAAAAAAATATTCCAGTCATCCAACGTGTTCGTTATGGGTGTACGTTTGCTTCTCTGCTGCTCTGCCCACGCATATGATATACCGAACTCCAGTTGCTCCATGCAAGAAAGAGAAAAAAATTAAATGCAATAAATAAAGTGAATAAATAAAACAAGCCACGAACCACATACTTATATATGTGCGAATATGCCGAACATCGTGTAAGAAGCATGTATTAAAGTGAATACGTTTAATTTACGCATCTTCGGTGTGTATAAAATGTACACTCGGCGAGTGTGATTCTTAAACTATCCAGATTAATGAACATCACAAATCGTGGTGTCAGAATATAACTCGCTCGGTATACTTCGTAGAAATTCCCGATGCTGTTTCGAATCTCATTCGCTTCTCTTTCTAGTATAAGTATGTATGTGTATACTATAGTTTGCCTCTCGTGCCGCAGGATGTGTATACCGTAGTATTATGTATACATATATATATGTGACTGGGTATATATACTACGTGATAGTAGGTAGATAGGCGGGGGTAGCCGCCAGGCGCTATTAAAGTAAAGTAATCAATGAACCAGTGAAAGGAAAGGTGCGGGCAGACGAAGAGACAGGGGAGAGATGAAGGGGAATCGTGCGCGCCCACGCCGCGGATTCTATGTGCACAGACACTACATACATATTACATAAATATACATATTCTATATGTATGTATATATGTATACTTACACAAGTAATACAACTCATGCCTTATCGTAGCCGCGTTTTTATTCGCGTATTATATATATATCTTCAATACGCTACACTTATAGCCATGTCGTAGTGTACAAGTTTCTCAGTCTATATATGAATATGCTCAGGAGTATGTATAGGAATTGTCGGGTGAGACATGAGAAACGAGAATTATTGTACAGAGAGAGCCGCAGACGAGGCCACATCTAATTCTTGGATGCGTTTTAATAGGGTCAAAAATTGACCCTTATACATACGCCTTGTATATCGTAGAATTGAATACAGCTAGCCTTTATCAGAGACTATTCTGTGAATTTACTCTACACTATACATATACATACATACTGTTACCACAGACGTAAGTTGGACCTCGATAAAAACAGTTATTAAACTCAAATTTCGAACTGCAGAAATTTTTTTTTTTCCAACAATTTTACACCTCATCATATGTTTGATGTATGTTCTAAGATCCGAACACGCGAAATTTGTTGTCGACAACGGTATGATTTTTTTTGTTTTGTTTATCATTACACGTATGCTGTGTAAGGTTGACAAAGCGTAATTATGGCACGTACATTTTCACTCATTTGTGCGAAACAGCGTTTGGCGCGATGAATTTTATACATGCTACACGGTATACGCGGATATTAATCTTTTACTTTCTGTTTATGACTGTATGACTGCAGTAGACGTATACTACATGCTTATACATCTATAATACTCGTGTGAATTATTGTATGTGAAACACGAATTTATCATGTGGTACGTATAATCTTGGAGCTCTTGCAGAATGAACAAGTGCACTGCATCGCAGACGTGAATGGAATTCTCTGTTCATTTCGAACATCAACAATACGGCGTGATTTATACAGTATAATACTCCAAACTTACACTGAAATACCTATGTGTATCATTATCCTATCTTCATTTTATCAATAAAAGAATAATTAAGCGCTTACGAATATCTAAAATCGGAGACAGCGATCTTGTGGATTTTTTTCCTATAAGTAAAACGAGTTTACGTTCGGTCGAACTTACTGAAACCTGCACAAGACTTCTTTTTGTTTTCATTTTATTTTGTCTTGTTTTTTCAATTTCTGTGGACATCGCATGCTCAATACAACGGTTGTAACTGATTTCCATAAATTACACAAGCTGTGTGATAACTTGTTACGTATAATTGCACAACAAATTGGTCGATGGCATCTATTTAATTACATAAACATGAAAACCATTTGATTCCTAATCTCCGTCAAAAGTTATTTAGAAATTTTGGATAAATAATAAAATTTATTAAAGAAAAATAATCTATATCATCTTACGTGGATGAAGATTAGGAGCACACCCGACGCTATGTGGTGCTGGGTAAGCATGCATTATATCCAGTTCAATGAAGCTTCATTGGTCTTAATTGATGCAAGGAGCACGAGTTCAACAGGTTCAAAGCTTTTGAAGTAATTTGCACAATATGGTATAGGGCACAAAAAAAAGTAGATTAGTAGGCAGTAATTGTTGTTGAGAAATGGTTTTTGCTGAACCAAATCAGATCTTTATATGTTTATTGCAGAAATAAGGATTATCTATTTATGGCTAGATTCACAGAGAGTACAATACCCTCTTCAACTTTGAATCAACAATAATAATCATTCACCCACCACAACGAACAGTTGCAAGTGGGAAAGATTTTTTGCCCCTCCAACATAGCTGGCTCACTTATGCACAAACAAACAAAAAATATTCATCAAAAACTATGACACGCTTACAGTAGAAGGTTCGATTCAAAGCCAGGCCTTGCGTTGTCAGAAAACAGATGTGAGCCGGCGAATTACAACACGTGTTAATAAAGTTCATATTTTTCCAAAAGAGTTGAAAAAAGTAATTAGGTAATGTCGGTGTAACAATTGGTGATAAATCATGTGCTCCATTGTTGGGACGTTACTTTTATTTTCAGAAAAGTGTATCATGTATGGTTTGGTTTCATAACCGTTTATATTAAAGAGTTTAGAATAATTGTTCACACTCTCACCTGTCCCACGTACGTTCAATGTCTACTCTGTAAGTTTTTAAAGATCTCAACTTTAAAGAGTCACAGTAAGTTAGACATCTCCGAGATACATTTAAAGTACAATGCCTATTAAAATAATACATACAGTATACTCGTAGCTTATACGTTATGAAATTAGAAGACGGCAGGCAAATTAATTTGCATTACCGTATATACTGAATAATTATGCACCCGACATTTGCAACTCACGCAATATATTGCACATTACAAGAATTCATGACCAGTTAAATTGTTCCAAGCGGATAACTCTGAATACTGTTTTGTTAAACGTTTACGTAGCATTCTCTCGTTGCTCAAAAGCATTAGAAGGACAACGAGCTCTCACGGTTTATTTGGTGCGCTTCTCGGTCGTTTGGGCGTAGCATATTTAAATATTAAAAATCCTATTATAATTAAAACGATCAAGACTGCGGTCGAAACACTCAACCATAAAACTGCTTGAGTCTTGATTTTGTCAAGACCAATTTCCTGCAAAGCTGCAGCACCGTCAGGAGTTTCACAAGTTGCTTGAACGATTATATCTTGGCGTAAAATTTGTTTAGCTTTGCAAGGTCCGTGTACTTGCGGTAGTAACAAAGACAGTACCCATTGCATCGGACTCCATTGCCTGTACCACCATGGGAAATTTTCCAAATGTAAGCTTACGCCACCGGCCAATGTTATTTCGCAGATTATTAAGCCGGAGAAAAATGCTGCCAAGCCAGGCCATTTGCAAATATGAGCGAAGAAGACGCATATCAAGTGCTGAAACATCAAATACAGCAACCCATTCGCGAGGTAATGCCACAGCGCAGTCAAATTTTCATCTGGAGCTAAATGCAGGCCAGACATTGCAAATGCTGGAGCCAAATATATCAGGTATATAGCACACCATGAAGGTATACCACACAGCAACTGAAACGAAAATTATTTCTTATTATAATGTATGAAAATTTTGTGGCAGAGCTGAGCAGTATACAAGGAAAAAATAAAGAGGTTATTTCTTACCCAGGAAACAAGGGCTCACCTCTATAAAAATATAGACGAATCGTCCGTACAATCTGTCCCTGATTTCTCTCTCGACACTGGGTCTAGCTGCATTTACTTCACTGATAGCTATTAAATTAAGTGGCCAGCATAACACGCCAAAACTGGCGTAATGCATTCCAATTCTGTCCCTTAAATATAAGTTTGTGTCATTGGATACGTTCCAAAATACTGCACCGAGTACTATACTCAAAGATGCAGACAACAAAATTTTTTGTAAAATTTTTGCAAGTGCTCCAGGCTGGCTGTATATCAAAGTCTTTAGGAGTAGGACGTAAATTTGTATGAATATATTCACACTCGATATAGGAAGGGGCAATGGTCCGGGTGGTCCAGGGTCAGTTAATCCCGGTAATCTTATCCTGGCCAATTCCGCCAAGTGATCTATCCGCTGCGACGATTCCAGCATTGCTTCTGCAGACAGATCATCTAATGTGACTAGGTCGACTGAAACAAACGAAAAAAATTCATTTGAAATTTGATAGGTACTTTTATTAGGTCGGCAATTGCATGATACTTACGATAATAGTCTGAAGGATTCTTAAATGGCGGACAAGGAAACTCAGCCAGTGCAAAATAGGGTAACATGTCTCTCCTAGGACCGGTGTACATGATTCTACCACCAGACGTAAGCGCAACTCTGGAGACCATAGTCAGTATCTCATAGGTCGGAGGGTGAAGGGTTAGAACTACAAGTCTCGGTCCTCGCCCAGCCCATTGCCTCAAGTATTCAACAAGGAAAAATGCGTCAAAAATATCGAGGCCGTGTGTCGGTCTGTCCAGAGCCAATATGTGTGAATCTTGCAGCAGTCGACACGCCAAAGCCAGTCTACGGACTTCTGACGTAGTAAGGGTATTGACAAGACAGTGCTTCGTCGCTTCTAAACCAAGCTCTTGGAGAATAGCATCTGATTCCATTGAAGATGACGCCGAGCCTCCTTGTAATCTCAAATAAAAGGTCAACGTTTGCTCCGCCGTAAGACCTGGACTCAGAGTACTTTCTGCCGATAAATAAGCAACACGTGATCTGGAAATAAAACATGGAACATGTTGGAATGATAACTAGTTCATGATATAAATGTAAGAAGCAGCGATAATAGCTCCTCTAAGAATCGTGATTTTCTTAGTACCTCAACAAAGAAGCCGACATGGATCGTCCATTGAGCAAAATATCTCCTCGTTTAATTTTCCTTTGCCCAGAAATAGTCTCCATCAAAAGTGTTCCTTCTCTTTCTGTCGTGGCCATTACAGCGAGTACCTCATTGGCTCCTGCTTCCAATGATATACCTCGTAATAAAGGCAGTCCATTAGATCCAGAGGCCTCAACGCCTCTAAATTGTAAATGCGGGTGTTGCATTGCCATTACTGGCCTAATCTGCATTGGAAAATTTTCCGGACCTAGAGCACCGTGTACATATCCAGGCTCAGTTGGTGCCATACTGTGTCTCCGACTGGGTCTATAGGTATTCAACAAATTGGCCTCACTGACACTTCTGAGCCTCGAACTCTCCCTGATATTAATTTGAGAACTCGCCTGTTCTCTAGGCAGAGCATGAACTTGTCGAAAGTCTGGATCGCTCCTAGCCGATCTCATGGCACTCGTTTGTGCGCCACCCCCATTATGAGGTACCCTGCGCCCTTCCTCGCTCGAATCATAGCCGCTAGAACCATCCCGCATCCTAGACGGAGGCAGCACCCTTGGAAGTCCGAATTTTAGATATGTATATGAATTATTTGCCAACGGACTCTTGGGACCATATCTTGGATGCCGTAATATGCTTTGAACCGTTGAATCTCTGAGCTGAAAATTACCATACGGTAAAGGAGACTTCTCCGCTGAACCCAAAGCTGAGTCGGTAAAGTCAGAGTTGAGATTTTGCCTGAGAAAAAGAAAAAAATCATCAAGTAGCCGATAAAACATTCAAGTAAAAAAGAACAATGATGAAAAATCAAAAAATCAGATTACACTTACCTATAAATTGACCAGGCGTGCAAGTCTTCGCTGGCAGGTGGTTCCAGACCCCGGGTATCCAGTGCTCCAGGGACGGAGTATCGCCTCTCTAATTCCCAAGCTTCGGATCCCATATCGATGTGTTAACTGGAAAGAAAAATCATCACGTTGTTAACAACAAGAATATGAATGTACAACTTTCTTATCACAAAAATAGGAACCAGTCTATAAATATGTCGAGTCGTGCAATAACGTATGGGCATTATCATACCGCCAAAGTAATATAGAAATAAATGAACTAAAAAACGGTACTTTGAAATAATAATGCCGTATCCAGAAATAAGGAACGTAGATTTAAGGTACGATTGCTGTTTATGTGTAAAGGTGAAATATGGTATTTGACGAGTAAGAAAAAATCTAGATAATTAAACCAACGGGAGTGGGGATTCGGAAAAAAATGTAAGAATTTATGGCGTTAGATGGGTATGTATGCAGACAGACACCATGTACGGAGAAGGTACCGCTATTTTATGAAGCCTGGAAGACGGGTACCGAGATGCACAACTAACAGGAATATGCACGCTAGACATATAACGACAAATAGGTGGTGGTCTACAGCTTCAGACTATAAACTTTGCGAACCTTCATTGCAAGAAACTCCTGATGTAGCATCCGAAATACAAATAACGGTGAAAATGATTTCTACACAAAAAATGGGGAAATGGAATCCACGCGACTATATTGGTCATCTTTTCATTGCGGAGAGTGGTCATCGATTCGCTATTTCTACCAACTAGGACAACCGTTCGAAATTGTGATGATTATTAAAACTCTAATCTTACGGATTGTTAATCGGCGTACGGATAACATACAAGTTGTACCCACCGTGTCTCGATATATTACTTTGTCGCATCTCATGTACGCGTGCATAAACTGTAATAAAAAAAATGTCTTGCGGACGCACATTTCTACTAGATTTTGCGCGTGCTGAGTGTCAAGTTATAACGGATTTTGTTCAGTGTTAAAGAATAATTTAATTCTTTTCAAATGCAAAGTGACTCAGGCCCTCGGCAATTCAACTGTTATTGTTGAGAAAAAAACGTTCGAGTATAGCTTAAAAATGTACACTGAAAAACCCGCATCATCGCACATATGTCGCGTCGTGTTTCTGTTTTGCAAAGATTTCCAGCTATCATTACCATCCCGATTCCGCGCCTGCTGCCTGCACAGTTTTTTCCCCATATCTCTGATATACCTGCATACCTTGTACCCGCAACATCTACCGCACGATGCCAACAATCTGCGGTTCTCGAAGCGTAAACAGCATGTGCGATATCAGGCAGTATAAAACGAAGAAAACCAACAAATAAAATAAGTGCGACAATAAAAGCGTTGAAAAAAATTAATGATGCTTTCCACATGACGTACAACTAAGTCAATTTATTATAACTTATCGATGCTTTATTTTATCCGTACATGCGCGAAATTGATGTACAATTTTCTCAGCCTGAATTTTACTTGGCAAGAAATAATTCAGAGATGAGAGATGTTTATTGACCAGATCTAGAAATAAAGAAATTCCATTTATTTATGAATCAAATATTATTTCCTTGCAACAGCCACATGTGTCGACTTAAACCTCTAATACGAGACATGTATTCAATTGTAAGAGTGATAAGTACGCACATTACACCCAGCAATATAATTACTTAAATAAATACCCACGTAGTTATTCTACGCCCGACGATCTCTGTGTTTTCAGGTGACACATTCCGCGGGCATCTCGCGGTTCCGTTTTTTCCCCGCATATTGTGGGTGGTGAAAAAACGCCTGTTAAAATACTTTCCGACACTGTAATGTAGTATTCGTAGAATCGAGAACCTATACTAAATGATTCATGCGTACACCAATCGTATTTAATATACACACCGTGTAATAAAACAGGTATGCAGACGGTGTAACCTCACGCCCTGTTGCTGCAGGGACCTTGAATCCATGATGAATCCGCACAGCACAAATATTGCTGCTGTTATTGCTGTAGAAAAAAGTAGAAAAAGGAGTAGAATGGAGGATAGGAGAAAGAGGAGGAATGAAAAGGAGGACCACCACATCGCCTCTGTAATATGCATATGTTACTAACGGGACACTTTCCATTGTTGTAAAAATTTAACAACAGCTCGTATTGTGCGCGCGTACGCATATGTATACTTTACTGTGTGATGTAAAATTTGAACCGTATAAAAACGAACGTTCTTTCTTCTACTTTTTTTTACCTTCAACCGGCTTACCCGACGAGAACAAAAAAAATGATTTCCCGAGCCAAAGAAAAATTATACTTCAATCTTCTCATATATAATGACGGTATCATATTCCACTACATTCCCACGTGCTACATTATATACCTATTTATGACATGTGTATATAGGTGTATTATACATAGGTATATGTAACGCGCTTATTTCATTGCACGGTACTGGTAGGTATGTATACTTATATGTATATTTGTACATCCGCATCTATGGAATGCGTATTACGTACATTCCGATCTTGAGTTTTGTAATAAGCATTTATAAAAATGATGATGATGATGATGATGATGATAATGGTGATGGTGGTATTGATGATGCACTGTTACATATATTTATGTACGCATCAGCCGCATGCCCGCGTCGAACGGTGCATGCACCCATCAATAATTCCGTAATTATACCTTTATACACAAATCCTCTTATGTGTATATGTATACCGTGTATATAACGGTCATGTCGTTAATGTCATGCACGCATGTTACACAGATATACGTGTACCTATCAGACATGTATCTAGAACTAATTATAAAAAAAAGTTTTAACGACAGCGTCAACAGCTTTGCATGCAAAAAACATGTATGAGTATGATATAGATATGCATACATACGCACGTGTGTAATATCGGTAAACATAAAAAATAGGAATTAGAAAAAAAAATACGTTTCATCTACTATACGAAACGTGCGTAAATATGAAGTAACTGAGTGATTGAATAAATAATAATAATAATACCGTGATGTATATTTTGACGAAGAAAACCCGTTCTCGCAAGTGGCTATGATATGGACACAATTTTTTTACATCCAAAACGACGATTCCGTTATTTTGCAGATGCTCGTTTAATAAAAATTATAATTTTACTCTAGCCGCTTGAAGAATAAATGTGGGATAAATAATTAGAATTTTTTCCTTCTTTTTCCCCCACTTTTTCATGGTTCCTATAATAATGTCGTGCAGGTGTAATTAGGGTACCTATACATATTATAAATACTGACCTCGACTATCCGATAGCACTTTTATACATGTATACCTTTGTGTGGGTATGTGGTACAATATTATGTTCATACTTGCGTAAGACTTGTCCTTCGATAATTATCATTCGATATGCATATCGACGACGGGTACCTGCATGCGTACCTGTTGTAAATGATGTCAAAAAAAAATATCTCCACCGTGAATTAATTGAATATTTATATCCGATGATAACTGAGAGTCACAATCAGAGATTCGCTTTTATAATAATAATGCTAGATTGTCATCGTTATATCCGGTTGCAACTCCTCTTTTTTGTTCTTTGATTTTTTTTTGCCAACGCCGAGGGCAGCAGCTGTGCAGCTGACAAGAGGCAATGATCCGACGCGTGGATGGAATCTAGAAATTTATATCCGGAGCTTGACAAAGCATTATAAAACGATCTGGAGTTATTATTATTATTATATCGTACTCCGATGAAATTGCATTTTATGCACCTACCCGTATGATATGTATACATTAACGCGTGCATATATGCGCAATGATTTTCAAGTCGCTCCCACATAATGGGAAACAAGAATAGGTATAACGCCCAAAGTAAAGTATTCGAAATTCCGACGTATTTGTTTTACCTGTATGACTTCACTACTCAACTCTGAGCGTATAGAGAAACGGGATCTGGAGATATGACTCAACACAGCTGTATATTACAAATCAGCTATATAGGTAGCTATAATAGTGTATAATGTATAGATATGTTAGCTATAATACACAGGATTCGTATTATTCACTGCTGCCGATCATATATTTTAAACCGGTCGCAAACCCTAGACATGCCTTTCTTTCGTTAAAACTGTACAGTATACGTTTTCATACATCGCATCATCAAATTATACGACTCTGTGTTACGAGTGTATAAGAAATTAAGCACAGATGCTGATTACCCAATTGGCGCACGTTATAAATTGATAATACACATATGCATCAAATATCAATCTGTTGAAAAAATATTTGGTAACATAATTTCCCCTCGTGAACAAGCATTTGTACTATGTTAAAATGAAATGATAGAATAAAAAGAACATGCAAAGAATGACTACTCCTGATTTTTAAAATACTCACGATGGTGGTGAAGTATCCGACACAGAATGGTCTGCCGAGGTTAACTCGAATGTGTATGGGTAGGTCTACCGCTTAGTAAGTATTCGACTCTTCCTCCTCTATCCGAGCGTCGAAATCTCCAAGAATCTCAGCTCAGTTGGCCGCGCCATTTCGTTGTTTGTACTTCGCGATTTATTTTGTTTAATTCCATGATAACTTGCCGCCACGACATACCGTACTGCAGACCGGTTGAGCACTTTATTATTCTGAAAGCCACATTCTTCATTCAAAAGGACGTTAGACGGTAGCACCGCAAGCGTGTAACACGGTCGATTTTAGATAGCTGCGGTATGTCCGTAACTCGAGGAAACGGAGAAGTTGGCGGTAAATGCGGCTTCGCCGAAGAAATCGGCTTTTGCCGGAACTCGCGCTGTCAGAACACAGAAGCACTCAGAAGAGCTGAGGAGACTTGAGCTGCTGTGGCTTTCGATACAGCGTACCTTTTCCCCTGTTCACCCTTCACCCCCTTCGACGACCCCCACCTGTTTCTTATACGATGCCACATCAAACATCCCCCACCGTCGTCATCCGACGACTGAAGACATTCACCTCACCAACGACCTCCCACCCAACTACCTCCGAATCATTGTCGGCAGCAGCGAGTCTGTAAGTCCCAAGTTAGTAGGCGGCTGATTTCTGTCAGTTCTAGTTGGTTAACCATCACGGCGGATGGCGTTTTGTTTAGGGTGTATGTATGGTAGTTATCTTTGAAAATATCGGTTGCTCCTCCACGCGTGGTGCCAAAAACAGATTATAACGTTATACTAGTGCGCGTGGTACCTTGTAAGACAGCTTCTTGTTTTTACTCCTGGTAAACCAATAGAATCAGTAGTGTGAGATGATCGAATTATCTAGCGGTATTTGTTGATCCTGTATCGTTCAATTATATTACTCAAGAGTTGCAAGGAGAAAAAATTGTAACCGTACAATGATGTCAGACTGCGTATTGGAGATAGCTAATATTTTCCATTCCACTACGGTGGATCATGATGGGAACTGTTTTGCCCGTGCTGATCCTACCACTGTGCTAAGAGATGTTTCTGCTAGAGTTCACGGAGGCGAAGTTTTGGCAGTTTTAGGCTCCAAGGGCTCAGGAAAAAGGGCTTTACTAGATGTCATCGGTAAATCATTACTGCAATTCACTCCAAATATTTGGGAGATGCTGAAAGAAAAATTTCTCATTCACTGGTCGTTTAAATCTTTTTCGTAGCGGGAAGAGCAGGAGGCGAAACTAGGGGGCGAATTACTTTAAATGGCAGTTCACTTACCCCTGAATTATTCCGACGTCATGGTGGATACGTCGCACACAGATGTCATCTATTACCAGGCTTGACGGTGCGGCAAAGTTTGCTCTATGCAACATGGCTCGCAGGCTTGAGCAACAGAGATGCTAGGGTCCGTCAAACACTTGCTGATTTGGCCCTATCTCAAGTTGCCAACAGATCGGTCAGCGATTTGACCCGACCTGAGTATAGGCGCCTTATGTTGGGAGTTCAACTAGCTAAGGATCCTGGTCTACTGTTACTGGATGAACCGACGTGGGACACAGATCCACTCAATACATATTTAATTGTCTCCATGCTGTGGTCCTACGCGACTAGAAGAGGATCGATAGTTGTTTTAACCATGGAAACTCCAAGGTCCGA
Organism: Athalia rosae; assembly: GCF_917208135.1. Lineage (NCBI taxonomy): Eukaryota > Metazoa > Arthropoda > Insecta > Hymenoptera > Athaliidae > Athalia > Athalia rosae. The sequence goes on from NC_064026.1 coordinate 11,145,653, forward strand.
CGTTTTGCCATTTGTCAGTCGAGTAGCACTGCTCTGTTTGGGAGCTGTAGTTTATTCTGGACCCACAAGGAGCATGCTGGACTATTTCGCCTACATTGGTTTCCCCTGCCCAGAGTTGGAAAATCCGTTAATGTATTATTGTAAGTCCGTGAAAGCAATGTGTTGAATTTTTGTGGAATTTTACGTCTGTCCTGTGAAGAGAAGGAACACGCTAAATTTTCATGTTGCAGTATGTTTATCGACTGTGGATCGACGTTCGAGGGACCGATTTTTAGAGTCTAATCAACAAATTTCTTTACTGGTGGAAAAATTCAAAATCGAAGGAGTTTTATACATGAAAGAGGCACCTCAAAATCCAACTAGCATAAAAGATTCCCAGCTAGGAGGAATGCACAAAGGTTTAGGTCGCGGTATTAAGCCAGGATGTTTTTCTACACTTTTTGCTCTTTATCTGTAAGTTTCAACAAGAACAAGAGCGACTAAAGATTTACAACTAAAGTAATTCAAACACGTAATAACTTTTTCAGGAGGGGTATGGCAGCTACTTTTGCATTCAACAGATGTGGCCTGGGACATTTGGCTGCCAGAATTCTATTGCTACCTTTTTGGGTAGCGCTTCTGAGCATTCTCTACGCCTACTCCAGTCCTGTCCAGTCTAGGATATTCTCACAGACAGGAGGACTGATTCTAAATTTATTAATTTTGTTCTACGTTACCGGTACAGCAGTGACAGCTCTTCTCTGTAAGTTGGCACAGCCGAGTTCTCGCAGATGTCTCATTACTTTGTGAATCCCAGTAGCATTTGTTCGTGTAGTTCCAGGGGTTCGGGCAAGGTATTATCAGGAGAGGAGAGAAGGATTATACGGCGGAGCGATGTTCATAAGCGCATACACCTTGTTGAGTTTACCGATGAGTTTCATTTCAACAGCTGGAGCAGTCGGTATTTTAATACCTGTTCTTGAGCTGGAACTTACTTCGTGGGCGTATATTTCTGGCATACTTTGGGCCAGCTACGTAGCAGCAGAGCAAGTTATGATAGCGATACTCATGATAATTGGGAGTCCCATGACAGGAGCGTTGGCTGTTATTTATGTCACATTGACATCGATTGTAATCGGCTCTGGGGGTATTCGAAGCTTTAGAAATTTACCTGACTGGTTATCAGCTGTTTCAACAGCTCTGCCCACAAGGTACGCATCTCTAGCTTTAAATCAATTGGTGATCGATGTTCCTGGATTTTCGAACTTGCCGTATAACGAGACCATCTCTTGTCCTGGAGATCCGAATTTCTGCCGCTATCCCGAAGGTCAAACATATCTGATAGAACGTTTCACTCGAGAAGGTGAAAATCTCTCCGAAGTACTCAACACCAATTTGAATTTGTTGATATCCTTGGCCTTTGCATTCGGGCTAGTGATACTGAACAGTGTATTGTACTTATTGCCTTTACCTGCTAGTATCAAAGCTAAATTTAGGGAATAAAAGTTTTTCATACAACCTACTGGAACAATCCAATTGACTGCACTTATATTTATTTGTAATCCTGGTTATTTTACAATGTCTGGATATTTATTTACCAAAGTAAAAATATAGATGCCTGTACATATAACTGTGTTATTTAAAATTTGCGGACTTGAAAAAACCACGCATCTATCTTTCGTACCGGTACTGTGATAGCATTTATACAACATATAAAATCTTTACGAATATTTTTCTTTTACAAAATTACGAAATCAGTACCACCAACAATCGAATCAAATTAACAAATAATTGCAAGTGGAATGCTCACTTGGATAAAATCTTTACAACGTTATTGCACTGGTACAATTATAATATTTGAATAAACTTTTCATAAGTCCATTTCGCCAAAAAATCAACTCTTTCCTAAGCTTACCAATAGATTCATATTCCGCGATTTTTGGTACAAAATATAAGCTTTCATAATTTTTTCAACTGTGAATGTTTAATCTGATTAAAAAGAAAAAAAAACCGACATGAAGCAACTTATAGAAATGGAACAAGCTTACACATGGCGTTCTAGGCATCTCCGTCAATCACCACTTGTCCCATTACTTTCAAATCCTTTGCTACATCGAATTCACATCCTGTAGAACTTATAACGTCTGCGATCTCCACATCGGGAGCCAACTCGATAAGTCTTAAGCCTTCATCATGTATCACTTCAAATACAGCAAGATCTGTGATGATTAAGTCCACGCAACCTTGACCTGTATCGTTGATTACAATTATCATGACTCGTTGGTGGGAAATGTACTCTTGATAAAACAGCGTGTTTAAAATAAGGAAAGCAGGTTATTCATACCTGTTACTGGGAGTGTGCAATTTGCTAAAATTTTAGGTCGACCATCACGAGCCTTGTGTTCCATAGTCACAACAACTTTGGTATTAGATGCCGCTACGAGATCCATTGCTCCGCCCATTCCTTTCACCATAGTTCCCGGAATCATCCAATTTGCCAGGTCCCCTTTTTGAGATACTTGCATCCCTCCAAGAATTGTCAAGTCGATATGACCACTAGGGAACAATTGGAAATATATCTAAATTTATCCAGGTTCTTTCTTTCTTTCTTCTTCATTTGCAGTTAAAATTATCAAGGCATTTCTTGAATTTGTTGATTCGACAATTACCCTCTAATCATTGCAAAACTTTCGTCACTTCCGAAATATGAAGCCCCGGGTACAACTGTGACAGTTTCTTTACCAGCATTAATTAAATCTGGATCTACTTCATTTTCACTTGGGAATGGGCCTAGTCCAAGAATTCCATTTTCTGATTGCAGAGTAACTTGAATTCCTTTGGGAATGTAGTTACTGGCAAGCATGGGTATGCCTATTCCCAAATTAGCTGAAATATAATAATCAAGAAATGAAATATTTGAAAAATTTGACACATGCCGAAACATACCGTACATCCCATTTTTAAACTCAAGTGCTGCACGACGTATTATCCTTTCTCTCGCTTTACCGGCAGGTGTTATTTTTGTTGGTTTTGCAGGCCTCTTTATTGTGGTTTTCTGTGAACCAACAATAAAATTCACAATTTGCCCAACAGAGCTAAATACAAGATCCTCCATAATTAACAGACCTCAATTCGCTTCTCATATGAAGGGCCTTTAATAATTCGGTTCACATATATGCCAGGAACATGTACATTATCTGGATCTAGTTCACCAATCTCTACTATTTCCTCAACTTCAGCAATCGTTACTTGAGCAGCCTTACACATAACTGGGTTGAAGTTTCTTGCTGACTTTCTGAATATCAAATTTCCTGCCTTATCAGCTTTCCATGCCTTCACCAGTGCGAAATCTCCAGTTATCGCGGTTTCCAGAACATAATTACGCCCATTGAACTGACCATCTTCTTTTGATTCTCCTGATATCTCTGGTGCACCCTTTGAATCATACTTTATAACGGCATTGCCATCTTGGACTATTGTCCCAAAACCTGTGGCTGTGTAAAATGCTGGGATACCAGCTCCACCAGCTCGGATTCTTTCCGCTAAAGTTCCCTACCAAAACAACATGTAAAAATCAATAATAGCTAGCTTTTCATCATTTCGAACATAATTAGAGCTTCAGCTGCATATTTTTATTCCTGGATAGCTACCTGAGGAGTTAATTCGACCTCCAGCTGCCCTGAGAGATACTGTCTTTCAAATTCTGCATTCTCTCCCACATAGGAGGCAATAATTCTTTTGATTCTATTTTGTTTTAATAATAAGCCCAACCCAAAATCGTCTACACCAGCATTATTTGAGACCACTGTAAGTTCTGAAGAACCCCTTTTTAAAAGAGCTGCTATAAGATTTTCTGGAATTCCACATAGACCGAAACCACCAACTAGCAACTTAGCTCCATTATGTATATCAGAGGTGACTTCCTCTGCTGATTTGAAAATTTTTCCATCTCCGACTGGAGGTTTCAATGTAATTTCGGGCTGCTGATCCTTAACATCAGCTGCGGTAGAAAACCGTGAGACAGAAACCTGATGAGGTATGATATTTGTACAATACGTTCATCGTTACTTTTTTCGAGGTTACATTAATGTATTGTTATATTTTTCGCTAACCTTAGCCAGCTGTATTTGTTTATAACTAATTCTACACTCTCTTGAGAAGATCCGAATTATACCGCATGTCAAAAATGCCATATTATAAAACTCCAATTGCTATTTAATGGAAGAAAAATGGGTTTACTTGAAGGAAGGTTAGCCGACGATCCTGTCACATAACCCTCGGTCGCTAATACAAACTGATAACTGCCGAACAAGCTAAAGTAGGGTTTGACGCGATCAAAAGTAGTTATGGCAAAAATAACCCTTGACTTTAGCCGGTTTTATTAATTGTCTCATTAAAGAGCCTGTTTAACATACTGTATATTTTTCTCTATCAGTTTCAAGGCTGCAACTTTTCGTTTTGATTGGCTGATGAATGCTTATCAGCATAGCATATCGCACGTTGTATGCAAAAGCTTATTTATGTAAACATTCCACCGTTCGGCGCTTCCAATACATCTTGGGCATTTCTAAACGTACTACTTACGTAGGTTCCAGTTTTGTATCTCACCATTCGTTCCTACCTCAAGAACGGTGATTGACTCATGAATGGAAAATATCCCCATATATATTCACGTAATACCCATTCTACAATGATGTTCTCATAAGTTTTTATCAAATAGCGCAACGCAGTCATAACCGGCCGCTTTTCTACACCAGAACCCCAGGATTGAATATACTTCTGTATCTGTTTATGTATATGTGGACAGAGGATTCCAATCATCATTTAATCTGAATCCTTTAAGAAACCGTTTATCACACAATGATAACAAGTATTTGGCAATCAAGTAACTTCACTATGCAGCGATAGTATAGTTACTCGATTCGGGTCAACAAACCACAGAGTACTTATGTAAAACAAAAAATCTGACTTATATTACATGTCTCTGATTTATACATAATATATCTTTCTTTTATATAAATTATATAACTATCTATACAACAATAATTATTTGTTCAAATATGACAACTATCAATGATTAGTTTATCCTATGATCCCATACTTTCGTGCTCTGCAAGTTGGAAATCAGAGCGAATTTATTCAAAAAAATTGAAGTCAATTTGAGGTCACTATTTACTGGATGTTAACAGTTTCACCAGAAACACAATATTACCAATTAGTCCATCCTTTTACAATATGTGACAACGCTTAATTTGCCAAGTTATGAATTCTACAATGTGTCAACTGTTTAAATATGTATGTATAAATTCACTGAAAAAATAATATTTAATACATAGACTGCAAATCTATACAAAATTCTAAATATTTTACGTTGGAATGATAATTCCTGTAAGAGTGGGATATTTATACCATAAATACTATCTTCTAATCTCATAGTTTGTAGTATTTGTTTGAATACTGAGGAAATATATCTTTTTGTAAAACTCAAAATGAAAAACACCATCTGCCTTATACTGCAACCTGCATAATAATGCAGATGCTTGGAACATTCTTGCATGATTTGCAAAATGCATGATCGCCTCAATCTCTCCATGCTCGTCATTTTTGTAAAATACAAAAACAACTTCAGATGTTGATGTTACGTTATGTAACGAAATGTTGAACGACTAATTATAAAACCAAATAATAAATCAATAATAGTAGCTGTGAATCTAAGCAGCCTGCATAATTAATTGCATAATACCCTGTGTGACTCCATCTTCTCAGAATTCACCACACTCACATTCATACGATCACATGAATCAAAAAACGATCCAGTCACTCATCGTACTGTTATGCTGTGAACTATGATCATCGTAGACGACCAGCTCTAGCATCGGTTACAGCTCCCCACAATTCGATTACAAAATCGTCAGTAAAACCGAATACTTCCAAATCAGAATTATCAATGGCTTCAGCAAAATCCATGCTATTATCTTTGCCTTCTGCTAATTCCCAAATTTGCGTGGCTAGAAAGGTATATTAATGTCAAAATCATACCGAACATGGAGGAAACTATCTTTCAATATCCGGATTAGACATACCCAGTTCATTGTCGTTTATACCCATGAAACTCTCTAGCAATCCATTAATTTTCTCAACACCATACGTGGCCGAATCATCCGGCTGTAAACAATTAAGGTATTTGATTCTAATTTCTCTGACTTTAGGAGGAACAGTTGAAATTATATACGATCAATATCATAAAAGTTTTAGGAGATAGAAAATCTGTGTTGCCTACCACTTCTTCAATTTGGACACTTCCATCTGCTCTGAACCTCAAGGTTTCTTTTCCGGAACCATAGACCTGTTTCTTTCCCTTTCTCGGGTCTCCTCTAGGGCCAATACTTCCAAATCCATTTTTCTGGGGCTCGATAAGTCGTAATGTGAACGTGGTTCCTTTGGGAATTTCTTTCAACAATTTAGCCACCTCGAAATGTCTTCGTCCAACCAAAATCTCGTCATTTATTTTTTCGATATGATCACCAACTTGAATGACTTTAGCATTGTCGATAACTGATCCCTCTCTTATACGTTTAATGAAAGCATATCCTGCGCCATTATCTGTTATCGTTAGACCCAAGGCATCGTCATTTTTCACAAGCTCTATTTCTTTAGGCCTACCTGTAAAGTTAATTAGAGTCTGATTATTCTATCAGTACAGCTTAGACTCGTGCATTTATTAAATTATATAATTAGACACTACGATAGTCGCAATCACTTAGGATTAGTACCGATGAATAAATCGTAAAGCAGAAGTAGGCATTATGATTATCAATAATTGAGAAAAAATTTCTCCCGTTCTACCTATACACTTGTAATTTCATAGATAAAATGATAATTATTTTTTCCTCGTATTGCATAGGTGGGAAAATCGTCTCAGGTCACCAGTGTACCCATAGACTGTAATGTAATACAATTATCAGGTTTGATAATACTTATAGATATAAATATTGATACCGTCAAGACTCATAATTGGACACCTATACATGATCAAATTAACATTCCTCCTGTTATGATACTCGCCTTTCTTGTGTGCAAAAATAAAGTCATCCAAGCCAATTTGACCACCTAATAATTTCAGCATATCCACCTTGTGTGTGTTGAGTGTGCAAAAGAGTATCTGAAAATATTATCACATTTCAATGAGACATGTATTTTTTTTAAAATAGTAAAAAACAAAAAGTTGGATTGAGATTCTTTTCTATGAAAGAAGAACCATATGTAAAAAAATTACGTTACTGTGGTTAAATCTAAAATATTTATGAATAGTTCCTGGGTGGACATATCCGCCGGATTATTGAGGGGAAAGGGGCTCTGGCCCGTGACCGCTGCTTCCTGTGTCCGGTCTGTATAAACTTATATGCTAGCGTAGATTATGCGTTGATATTACATGTCGAGGGTAGAGGTAGTATTACATATCTAGCATTCGCATAGATTGAAATGAATCTGAAAAGTATGAGAGAAATGCTTCGTACCTCGGACGGTGGGATTTCATAGCATTCCGCGATTTTTTGATAGAGTTCCTTGACGTTGCTGAACCCGGATATTAATCCAGTTGGACTTCCGTGAGCCAATTGACAGTGAAATATCAATTGAGGTCTCCCGACGGGGCTCATTGGTGGTTCCTGAGATTTTGATCGATTCAAATTACCGTTTGCAGGACTAGTCGAATTTCCATCACTATTCGTATGTCCAGCGTCGTAAATTTGCGGAGAACTATTGGTCTTATCATAAGTTGGTGACCTGGCCGAATTCTTCGGTTTGAATAATGGCATTTTTTCGAGATTATTAAAACTCGATAACAGTTAATATAATAAAGCACTCAAGTCGCCGCTGCGGTGGTGATATTATCCACAGTTAAATCTTAAATGTCCTTTCGTTAGGATTTTTAAAGGAAAAATATTTTTTTCCTGATTGATATTTTCTTTTTTATTGTCGATTTATGGAACTAAACGTGTAGCAGCGTGATCCAAAAGGTCGAGATCGATGACACGTCACTAGATCATGCAATGCAGTGTGCTACTCTACCTTGTACAATCACGAAACATTCGTATAGATATTTAACAAGTTTAACTAAAAATGTGTGACGTTTTAATTGCGTAGTCGGACGTAGCTCAACAATCAAATATTGACTTTAGATAGTTTTGCGAAATTTTCATACCGTTTCCCATACGGTGAAGTAATGTTAATATCATAAGGTAACAGGTATTGTACCTTTCGTTGAGTATCGTAAAACGGGACTAGCCTTTTATCTCGTCAAGTTCTCTTTATCGTTCTTTAGAGATTAGGAGAAATATGCCCGAGGCTTATCTAACTTTAACATTATCATTGCGGATCTCGATTGTTGTGCTGACGTAAAAATATAATTTATCGAAATTATAACACTTTCAAACACACTAATCAAATTTGATTCCAAGTTCAAAAAAATGTGCCCCATCTGTTATCGATGGACACGTGCATTGTAGTCTGTTTTTAATAACATATACATATATTTTTTTAACAGCACAATTTCAGCCGCTATTTTTACGCGTACGCGCGTATGCCTATACATAGGTATAATCAACTGTATCACGTAACCATTTGATATAGTATAGCCCTGTTACGTTTGAATATAATTTGATTGTTTTCCACGTACTTCGATATAACTAGAGCTTTACTTTGACTTGATTTCGTACGGTTACATCGTTTAAATTTAATTAAACAGCACTCGTTGGGCTTCTGGCGCGTAAAACAGCGCACTTTGTTCAACAGAATCATTTGCCATCGTGGCCCTCAGGAGCGTAACACCTGACGATTTTACCCCACCACTAAAACTCGTTTCCCCCCTCCAACTCGGATTCCACCGTCATAATTAGCACATTTTAACGGTCCGTTACTCCTGTTTCAGCACGCCCTCATGATAACTTAAAAAACCTGTATTCCAATTTATTCCATTCAACTGTGAATTTTATATCTCAGGGAAGAAAGTGAATTTGTAAGCGTAGATAATTAATGCAATATACGAAATTACGCATGCAAACATTAGATTCAACGTCTTTCCCTAGTTATCGATACTTTATTGATAATCATTGCTAATTAAATAATTCTTACAATATACTTATTATACTGTATAACAGTTAATCATATGTATACATAATACGTCTAGGTGTATGTTACAATATAAAAAGTCAGCTGGGTAAATTTGAACTTTGTGTTTCGTAATACTGGGTCCCTTTACTTTGAGAAGAGTTTTGGAGGATTAGAACAATAATTTAAACGGTACTTAAATTTGGTTGTAAAGTTCTTTGTAAATATGTTTTAAAAAATTTCACTGCATAATTAATTGCATATTAGCAAACTTATTACTTGAGATTCGTTCAACTTTCATGAGGCGCGAATTGCGTTCTTCAGTAATTTGAAATCGAGTCTATGACCTCGATCTGGGATCAAGATGCAATTCTGGCTGAAGTACAAAGACTTTCCACACTTTTCCACAGTTAGATCTGTCATCTAGGGTGAGGTAATTTTTCATTGGGATTAAGAAGTTTTCAAAAGGATCTGTGTCTAGCTGATACTCTTCCATTGCACGAAAAACAGCTTTAAATGGAGGTTGTTTTTCTGAATGAAAGGTTCCTCTAGAGCCATGTAGAACCAAGGCGCCTTTCTTTTCTGCCTCGGTACAAACAGACATATACATGCAATGATCTGGTCTATAGTTGTATCGACAAGGATAGATGTAGAGCCGTTCCGGGTGGTAGTAGAATATTATGTTTATAATATCCTGGTCTCCCCAAGTTATTTTCAGGCGATATTCCTTGTGTATAGGAATTACGTAGTCCGCCCACCTGAATTCTCTCATTCTGGTTAAATTCATTAGCATTATTCCAGAGTTCACCCCCAATTTTCCATAATATGGGTGCTTTGCAAATCTATTATACCACCCAGTGTTGGGATCTTCGTGCTCAGGACTGAGAGCCGCAAGCTGGCTGGAATTCATTTTTTTAAACTCATCCCATATCAGTTCTGGCGGAGCAAGAAATAAGGTGTCTGTATCCACGTATAAGACTGCATCGGTGTCATTCAGCAGGGTCTGGAATTAGAGTGATTAATTTAGAAATACCTCTTTTGTTGAATAATCAATTTCAGTCTCCAAACATGATGTAGTAACAAATACATTTCACACTTATGAAATAGCAAAGACAGCAGATATCAACAGAATAATAAAATTTTGATGACAATGCCATTGATTTTGCAATCTTGAAATTGATCAAAATTTTGTAATCACATTCTTGCTGAGTTCAACAAATATTTTTTTCATTCATTTCCTTTGGCGTGACAGATTGTTGCATATAGACTCACAGGTAAAAATAATCTCTGTGCTGCGCAAGGCTTGAACAGTTTCTTCCACATTCTCACGTCGCTTTGTTCTGGGAAAGTAATGGGCTTAACAGCAAAGTTGAATGTTTTGTTGGACATGATTATCCATTCTGTTAATTTTTCATTGAAGGCCGGGATGAGATCGTTGTCGGAAATAACTATGAATTTCAAAGGTCGCTTGGCAAATACCAGAGCAGATTTAAGCATCGTTAGCGATTCACTCAACCGATCTCCACAAGCTACAACGCATATCACAACTTCTCGTTCATTGCCAAGTATCGGTTTGAGATTTTCGGAAGGAATGGCACTTTTAAAATGGGCATTGGGCAGTTTGTTAAAAGAATTTGTTGTGAAATTGAGCAGCAATATCAGGCCAGCGAAGGCAAGGCACAATACAGCTAACCTGTACAGAGATTTCATCGCAATATTTGGATATTCATACTTTCAGCCGAATTTCATGGTTCTCAGACCCGCTCTTTGTAAATGAGGTGGCATATCTAACATTTCTAAGCCATCATGCGGTCAGTAACATACAGTTACTCCCAAATAAACCACTCAGCAATAAAAAGTGACAGTGAGCCATCCTTAACCTCGCTAACTCAACCCACTTTTCTCGCAGCTGTCAAATCAACCAAATGTCCAATACTGTCACCATCCTGAAGTAGAGATGACGAAGTTAAGTGGTGGTTGCTGCTTTAGGAGCCTTTGCACTCGCGTCGCGTCGCGTATAACTCCACCACCTTCGACGCTCCCGCGTCAACGCAAGACAATTCGAATATTCCAACTTATTTAGCGTCAACAACAAATATCTATTTGTGTCAACATCATTCCAGAATTATTCCCTATTTTCCGATTTTTCAATTACCGCATCTTCCCCTGCCTCACCTGATAAGCAACTCAAGGACACCACCACAGCTTTGTTCCAAATTTATTCCTAATTTTTTCCCATTTTTTGTCTCATTTCTTTCGATTTTTGAATCAATTTTACAATTAGCACATCTCCTCAAGGCCCTGAAGACGCCTAATGGTATGCAATCGAAGTTATACCATCCCAAATTTATTCCCAATTTTTTCCGATTTTTTTCCGATTTTTAAAAATATTTTTCAGCGGCCCTGGGTGGCTACGGGCCCCTAAAATTAATTGTACGGCACTATTTTTAGACTCCACCCCCAAAGAGTCACGTGACCGGTCTTCAGAATACAACTAGCGCTATGTGGCGGAATTTTCGTGAACTAAAATTCCAGGTTTCTTGCCCCTTGACGTCAGGCCATGTATTGCGGGTTGGAGATGTATTGCAAAACGGCAAAAGTTTTGTCATTTCTCCGAGCCAAAACTGAATAGTATTGACCCTTCTCTAGAACAAAACCGCAAAAGTTTTGTCATTTCTCCGAGTCAAAACTGAAAAGTATTGACACTTCTCCTGGAGCAAAACGGCAAAAGTTTTGTCATTTCTCAGAGCCACAACTGGATAGTATTGACTTTTCTCCAACGCCAAAACGTAGAAGTTTTGACGTTTTCTTGGAGCGCCTGATGATAGATACACCCGCATCATCTGCAATACACGTTGGCTGATGATTACACGATGACTGAAGATTGCTTATCAGTCAACGCAATACATCTCCGACCCGCAATACATGGCCTGACGTCAAGGGGCAAGAAACCTGGAATTTTAGTTCACGAAAATTCCGTCACATGGCGCTAGCTGTATTCTGAAGACCGGTCACGTGACTCTTTGGGAGTGGAGTCTAAAAATAGTGCCGTACAATTAATTTTAGGGGCCCGCGGCCGCCCAGGGCCGCATGAAAAATATTCTTTAAAATCGGAAAAAAATAGAGAATAAATCTGGGATGGTGTAACGTCGATTGCATACCATTAGGCGTCTTCAGGGCCTTGGGGAGATGATGAGTGCGGATTACAAAAAGTTTAAGGAAAATGAGTTTCACAGTGTTCATCATTCAATTTACTGAATTTCATAACATCATCATTTCATATGAGAATTGCTCGGCGTAGAATATTTCAATGCCATCAATTCTTTCTTGACTTTTTCTATCAATTTATGATCGACTTCTCGGTTGAATTGATTTTCAAAATTGTCGTGGCCCATGAGAAGTTTAATCAACGTTCTTGCATATCCCCTGAAAAAGTCATATTAAATGGACATCTCTGAATTATCTGACGATTTATGACAACTGGAAAGGGACGATTTTTCAAATTATTTGAGACTCAACCTAGTCTCAGAATTGCTGTCGACTAAAAATCTTGCACTCGTTGCAAATATTCTAGTACGTGTATCTTTTGCCACCGATGCCGATAAAAGTGTGGTGACTCCAGTGATGGTAACAATATAATTCAACAAACGACTGACCGTAGCACGTACTGAGGGATTTTTGTGCCTGGAATAATTGAATTATTGTAGGAACTGCTGAGTTAAAACCAAAATATTTCTATTATAAATTAAAGAGTATCATCTACTATTCACCCTGCACCCCAAGTACTGGATAGAACTCTCACGCAGTGTGAAGAAGACACAGAATCAACCATGGCATCCAATGCACTGTTAGCATTTTGCCGTATTAACATATTTGTATCTGCTGTTTTCTGCAGAAGCATACCAACTAGCTCATCAAACTCAGGCCTCTGAGTACATTGCATCGTTAGAAACATTTCTTTTGCCACTTGGCAAGCAGTTTTCACTATGTTGGACCTTATATTTTTTAGTAAGCTTTAAAAGGGATATTTCTTGTTACATTATTTAGCCTAAAACTGGAAAATTGTTTTTTTTTAACAATCTAAAAAATTAGCACAAACCTACATATACTCCTATTGATAATTGGCATGTTAGGATCTATCATTTCCGGATGATACCTTGACATTTCTGCAATTTTCATAAGTGCTTGCACAGTACTCTCCCATTGATTTTGCTTCAACTTTAACAATGCTAGTTTCAACACATCTTGCGGTCTTTCATATTTGAAAGGTACAGGTAACGGACGATATTCCTGGATTTTTGAGTTATCACCACCAGGATATGCCATGGACTTTTTATTGAAGTTAGTCTTGCTGAATTTTGTGTACAAAAAAAAATTTTCATCAACGTTACAAACGAGCACAGCAAACTATATTATTTGAATATAAATGTTGTCAAACTGAAGGCTGTCATCCAGGGCAATTTCATTCACCTAGGAAGTACTATCGGTAGGTGTACATCACCCGTACTACCTTCTATGGTAGGAAATTCAGACCCGTGACTAGATGAACGTCTTCCGAAATTTTTATTTTCAAAATTAATATTTGGTAGTCGCAGCGAGCACTTAGCTGAAACTGAGGCTGGCTTTCCAAATCCAAATAAGAACTTAGATTTGTCCTCGTTGCAGTAGCCTATAGTAAGCAGATAATGAAACGACTGAATAAAATATTACTCATCATATTACCTTTTCCTAGACACATGGGGCACGTAATTAGGTGATTTTTATACTCGAGATGCAACATTTTTAGAACTGTAACGCTGTTTCTGTTATTTTTTTCGTTTTTTTTAGGTTTGACTACGTTTTAGGCTTGTGCTTGATAAAACTGGTTTAATTTCAAAAATTAGGTCTGATCTGAAATTGGCATTTTGACAAACAATAGAAAGGCGGTAGCATTTTCCTTAAAACTGTAGATTCAGGTTATTTAATTCATCTGTGTGATTCTTTATCCGTATCAACATTGCCAGTGAATTCAGAGCTATTACTGCGTGTACAGCTTCAGGGTTAAAATCTCCTAAAAATGGTGCAAGTTGACCATTCGATGAGATTTAGTTAAGTTTTTGTCAGTAGATATTATGTTATTGTTTAGGTTTTCTCATATTAGCTCAAGTAATGAAGATCGTCCTACCTAATGAATTCACCGTTAAACTATACATGTATAATACTATGTATATGTATATGAAAATAAATTCAAGTCTCCAGTCTATCTTTACTAACTCGTACACGGTTAATTCGAAGCTTTAAATTGAAAAAAAATATATCTTCAAATAATTGACTTACACACTGTGTACTCCCAATAGATTGACTGCTAGTTCTATCAGGAGAAATCTCAACGTAGTCTTTTTTCTGTACATAATAATACAACACTTCATTTACAAATAAATAAGTTGCTTCACATCACCAGGTCACAGTATTTAACACAAAATATCAACGTTTTGCTGGGGTCCCACCTGAGCCAATATGGTGCTCTAAATGTTCGCAATGCAATGGACACTGGTGATAAGAAACTGCACTTGCATGACCGGATCTACCAGACGTCATTGGCTTTCCTTGTTCCCATTGGTCTTTAGCCGGATCGTATATTTCTACTATACTCAAGAAGTTCTGTCCGTCATAGCCTCCTATACAGAAAAAAAAAGAATGGTAGACTTAACAATGAGAACCAAAAGAGTGCATGAGATTGACAAAACAGTGTATACCCTGCTTACCCATAGCATAGAGTTTTCCATCAAGTACGGTGACACTTAAAGCACTTCGTGCGACTGAAACTCTGCTAACATACTCCCAAGTATCGCGTTCTGTGTCATAACGTTCCACCGAACTAAGTTGTCGGGTACCGTCATACCCTCCCACTACATAAATGTACTGCCCGAGACTTGCTACTCCAGACCCAGAGCGGCTACAATGCATAGGAGATACCATGGTCCACTCATCGTTTTCTGGATGGTAACATTCAACCGAACTTAATCTGTGTTCACCGTCGAATCCTCCGATAGCATATAGCAATCTGTGGATCGGATAATGTACAATTTAGTCCAGGACTCGATTAAACGAGCAAAAATTTGTCAGAATTCGTTCTCCTACCGATTGACGACGGCAACTCCAACTCCCAATCGTTTAGTGTGCATCGGTTCAACGCTGGTCCAAATATCTTGTTCTGTATCATAACATTCGACGCTGTTGTGGTATTCTGCACCAGCACTGCCCCCTACGGCATATAACACGCCATCCATTACTGCAACTCCCACCCTATTCCTTGGTACTGACATGGGATTGCATGGTCTCCATTGATCGAGAACTGGATTATATCTGTCCACCCAGTCGCTGTCGTATCTGAAATATAGAAGATAATCTCATTCGAATGATCCAGAATACCATAAATATTGACAGCCATTGGAACTGATTTATTTTCGATCGCTCACCTGCTTCCTGGCGAATTATTTCTACCACCAACGGCATAGAACATGCCCTTCAAAAATGCTCCTCCGAGCCCGGAACGAGGTACAGTCAATCTTGCATGTTGGCTCCAGATTTTGTCATCGGCATTGTATCCTTCTAGGACGTCTAATGAGTGCCTAAGAAATCCCCCCGCAATGTAAATTACTCTTGGTGTGTTAGGGGTTCTTTCTTTAACAACTGGTTTTTTATGTAAAGTCAAGTCTTTGAAAATTTGTGCTAAATATTCGCGGCAGGCAGGCACTTTTTTTAGAACATCACAATTCTTCATTTGTTCCCGGAGAAAACTTGGCGTCAAGTACTGACAGCGAACAGCCTGCAGTATGTGTTCCATCTTGATACCACGTGATTCTTCGTTATATTTCACCCATTTCAACACGGCATTGTACACTTCTCGCTCTTCTTGAACGTTTAACTCGTCCTTTCGAATGAGGCTTATCAACTGAATCGCAGAAAGTTGTAAGAATTCCTCTTCTTGACAAATCCTGTTGAAGTGCTGGACGATGAATTGATTGGCCTTGTGATGCAAATCGTGGCAGCCATGCTGTTCTGCAAAATTTGCAATACCGATTGCATTCGTTGGATCTAATTGTCTCTCGAGGAACACGCAACATGCATCTATGACATTACTGACCTGAAACCCAACATATACGTTACAGTTAAAAGCTCAAAAGATTTTAATAAAGGAAAGATGTTACGAGAGCCATATTATTTGTCGCAACATACGAGTTGCTAAGTGTGTAGTATGAAACATTTACCTAGGTATATCATACCTGGAACATCGTCGCTGCAGGTAATAAAGAGCACACCGTTACCTCAGTGACTCTGATCTGGCCCGTGTACATAAAATACAAAAGTCGAGCCATTGCTGTTGGGCAAACTCCTTGTAGGTTTACTCTGGTCATTTCACTTTCTTTGAGACCTCCTGTAAACATTGCCTAAAATTCGGAGTAATCGAAAATTTAGTTGTCGGAGTGCATATGCAAATCGTGATCCAAAGTTTTGTAAGAATCAATGACAAATGGAAAAGCAAATAAATTGCAAAGTCCAAGATACTAAAATTTTACATCGGGGTAGATACTTTTCCACACACAGTTTAGATGCTTGATAAATTAATGAAGAATTTCTATGATGGGCGATGATCGATACGAGAAGATTACAATTTGCTTGAAATACTTAAGCACGATTGAAAGATAAATATAAAATGATACCTTAAAATAAGGACTTGCTGCAGCCAAAATGACTTTATGTGCATGGAATAATTCTTGTCCCACTTCCAGGACAACGTCGGTAAGCATATGATGACTACGCATCATGAACATCATTTTCATAGCTTCTTTTATATAATTAGCCATGCAAAAAGTCATATCTCCGAGGTCTCCATGTTTTTCATTACCGAGGGTCACAGTAGATTCCTTTTCCTCTGAGGGAGCAGCTGCAGCACCACAATTTTTACCGAATGAAGAAAAATAACTGCTACATTTGGTTCCTTCCATTTCTGAATAATCTTCTTCTCCATCCATCCCGATATCGTCAACTTTGTTTGGAAAAGAGATCAATCAATATAAGCCAAACTATTTCTTGTAGTAATAGCAGACAAGTCGATTCATTTTGGCATGAAAATTATAAATTATAATCCCTAGCGGGAGATATCAATGAGAACGCAATAGACTTCACAAGTTACCCATCGGCGTAATACTGAGCTAACTCGTTCTGAATTTAAACTGACTTAAAGAAAAACATTTTACCAGTCATCTATTATAAATAGAGATAACATAATAATTCAGTTCATACATGGTTTTGTAGTTAATCAAATAATTTGTACCCAGAAAATTATGTAGAGAAAAAGAAAAAAAAAATAATAAGTTACCGAGCTAGAGGTAGAATTATTTTATTTAATTTTACATCGGAGATAACGTTGAATAGGAAAGGTATTAAACAATAATTAAACCTTAGATAAACTTTGAAATTTAACAATGCAATATGTTTAAAAGTTGGAAGATAAAAAAACGATTACAGTCGATTAAAACGTAACGCTGGTATATTTTGAGTTTTTCAGACGAGTAAGAACAAGGTGTTTATAACTATGAAGTATTTACCTCGTGACTAAAAACCGTTGAAGTAATTCTTATATTCTTTGAGGTTATGAAACCACACACACAATTAGAAACACCTAAGCATTTAAAATAACGCTCACAGTTCCAGCAGCCTACAGTTTAATTTATTGTATTAATATCATATGAGTATTGTACAAGAAGAAACAATTTTCCAACTAACCGTCGAGCATGCCCAACAATGTGTATACAGCCCGTGACATTCAACTTCTGTACATTATTGGTTATTTACAAGAACGTCTCATTTACATTTAAATGAGTATGTTTTGTATTAACGGTACACTATAAATTGCAGTAGTATAAATTGACACGACGTTTCGTAAAAGACGCGCACAACTTTATCTAAAAATTTGCACGACGCACATATGGGTATCGAAAGGAGGAAATAAAAAGCATATTTCTAAGTAAAATAATACGTATTAAAAATCTCAAATAATTTTAAGTTACGGGTACGTTGTTGACCATCATCGCGTGTGGCTGTTGAACACCTGAGGGGTCAAATTTCGGCATAGGATGACTTGCTAATTTAAATATGTAGTTATCTTCGACCGCCTTTCCACTGTCATTCATTTAAATATGTAGTTGAAACATACGTTGTATATCGCGTAGAAGGGTAAAATATGTTCGTATTTTTAGACTATATTACATCGAGGTAAAACAAGATGAATAAATGACGTACGGATCCACACCACAATTAAGGATAGCACGATATTATCAACCGATCACTGATATTTTATTTCGCTGGCAGATCAAAATTCCAATGATCAACGAAAGATCAACGACTTTGCCGAATGACTGCGGCCAGGCCAGAGCCAGGCTGTCGTAAGTTTATTTATTGAAAGTCATTCTGACACTGCGTTCTATCAAGGGGAGTCGAAGATCGCTGCGAAAAGCTCTGCTAGGCGTATCAAGTACACAATGATAAGTAATTCTTTTCTCTTTCATTTTTCCTGAACTCATTTCGCTCACTCTTCCAGCTTATAAGTTACATTGTCGCCTCATAAGAATTTCAACGGCGCTTTTTACGCACTCGCATTAACTGATTAATGTTGATGGTGTAGTTTATGAGAATTACAATTCAACGTAAAACAAAAGATTTTATCATCCATCCACACTGATCCGTACAGCAGAAAGAATCGAGGTGTAGACGAAGATTATGCTGCAGATTCTACAACGACTAACTCATCAACATGCGATGTTTATTGGTAATAAATTAGCACGATGAAATGTATGTGTGAGTCATTAACATTAATCCATACGAATTAAGAGTAATAATTATTTGCGACAAATAATCTGATTTCTATCATCGCAACGCTTGTTATTGTCACATCGTTTTTGTTGGGACAGGATTAATCACATGAGATTATAATAAAAAGGAGCAAATAGGATGATTCAATATATAGTCTCAAACTTGAGACAATATAATATTTATTTTATAATAATATGGAGTTTTCATCAACAATAACAGTGTAGTAGTAGGCGTAACAAGAGAGACGAGGTAGGTCACAAGGAACCTAACCTGATGAGCATACGCCAACAAGTCCAAATTAATTTGTAATCGAAATTTGAAAACAATAGAATTCCATGTGCAACCCCTCATATTGTACATACGTACTACTCCGTCAAATGATTCATTTGAATCGAATGAAATAATTTGGCAACTGATTTAATTCCCCCTCTGGCCCCCCACCACTCCAGATAATCAAAAACCGGATAGAATCAAGTTTGGTTCGAAAATTGTAAATTAATTTCAATTCACTAGACACCGTAAGAAGGCAAAGACTTGCTAGCGCACGACAAAGTCAGCCGGGAGACCAACCTTTGATTCAGAATAATTTTTAAGCCAACTATTTACCACGAGGAACAGAGAAGGGTTTTTTTCAAAATCGGTGCGAAGTTGTTCTTCGTCTTTCACCTGATTTAAAAAGGATAGAAGATTAGCGACGTATGTAGCTAAATCACAGATTGATCCCACCTGCTTAAGTATATTACAGCTAAGATTAGTTTAGTAAGTCTATGTTTGATTTCCTTAGGCTCGGGTGACTCTAGACTGGCCCCCTATTATTTGTATTTTGATCACTCTTTAATAAATTGCAATATCAATTGTTAATTCCTCATCTACTGTAAGAATTCAATTTTCGAGTTCGACAGTGCAGTAGTATATCAACAATATTATTCTTATCATCATTACTAATAATACTATTATTATTATTGTTATCGTTATCATTATCGTTATCGTTACTAATATATTTGTTTAATTTTTATTTATTTCGATTTAGTTTTTTTTTCAATTATTCTAACTGCTTTTTTTCTTCTATGTATCTATACATATATTTAAAATTTGCTGCTTTTCAGATTTTGGTTGTTGGGAAAAGTGTGACCGTTCTAATTTTTTTTATCCCAGCGCAGATATGGAAACGACTCAAAAATAATAAAGTAGTGCAGACAATGACCTCTTTAATAATCACCTGTCCGAAATTCCGGCGCGTGTTTTTTTAATTCCTAGCATCACCCTGCGTTCTCCCTATGCTGCATGAGGGCAAACTTGCATCGATGGTATATCTGTAGGAACCTAGTGATTACGACTTTCGAGAGTTTGTTAATAAGTATAATTATAGTCTTTCTAACGATAAACAGTCCAACTAAATATCTAAATATTCTATAATATAATATAGTGAAATTTTCAAATACAATAACGCTAGTAAGTAAAGTATTGGGCGGATACGACTACTCCTAAGGCCTCGCTTATGAATCATTTAAAATTAATTTTTTTAATTTAGTCCCATGCATTCACTCTAATAGTCTAAGATTAGATAGTAGGAGTAAATAAATGTCATTTTTGTCAGATCACAAAGCGATTTATCATCAGATCGTAGAGATAAATTGTTTACTCATTATTCTTCAAAAATTAGTAATGATTTGGCTTTGACGTTATTTGGTCGTCAAATGGTTAATACCAGATCACTTAGAGAAATATTTTATACTCACTAGATGCTATGTAAAGTATCTGAGAATTTTATACTAGAATACTTGTGATTAAAATGAAGTTACAATTTCTCTGGGATGATGTTCTTAATTTCTTTTGTTTTCGTCAACAATTAATTGGCGCAGAAATTATCAGAAATATTTGTGCACGAGTGGTTTGTGGTCGTTACATGCCTAGAGCCTTATATGCGAGCCCCTCCTTCCACAATCACAAGTTTAATTAAAGTGGCAGTATTTAGTTCAATTCATTAAAATCCGTTAAATCGGTACCTCTCAACTTCTGGATTTAGGGTACCTTGAGACGTTATTTTGATTGCGATCATTGTACGATGATTCACTCTCGTAAAATTCCAACCATAAAGCCAATATCAAGTTGAGAAATACCGCAGTAGACAACATTTATTTCCATTGCAATCGAAAGAGAGACTCACCCGGGCCAGCGGTAAATATAGAATTAAAACGCCAACAAGAAAATATCTTAATATTAATATATCGTGTTACTTCACTTATTAGGACATCTCTACTAAATTTTATAGCACTTTTTAATGTAATGTTACCTAAATTATCAATGTACGTAACAACGAATGAACAAACAGAGGTGATCTCCATCATGAAGCACCTCCTGGTTATAAGGTCCACCAAGGCTGTCTAGTTTTTAAGAATGTCGTTATTTTTATTTTTATTTTTTCAGTTTCCTCTACAAATTGACCTATTATTCTGATATTGCTTAAATCAATCGAAGCCCCTCAAAGGCAGGAAGCTTCTAAGCTTTGTGCTTTCAAGTGCGTACGACAAGAGCTCGAAGCCTATCAAGGAGGATGTAAGTCGCGGTGATGAGCCCTGGCACTCAAAATTGCTTTTAATTCAGACTCAAGTTGCTTTTTGGTGCGTTCACTCACCGATCGACCTCCTACTACAGGCTGGACGTTCAGTCTTGGTGATGGCATGTCTATCGAGTGCTTGGCAGTCTCTCGATTCTCATGACTACGTGCTCGTCTTACTGGTTTTTTTGTTCCGGGTATCTCCGGCAGCTTTTTGTCGGGAGCCGACTGCTCTATGATAAGTGTTGTCTCTTGCTCCGGAGCTTTTTCTATTCCGGAAACCACTTCTGCGACGGATGAAATCCTCAGATCAATGTTACTGGAACCCCACTCTCTGGATAACTTTCTACCAATGGCAGAAGTTAATTCGCTGTTCGGCGATAGCAAGGGACTCTTGGACCTCTGATGCCCTCCCGAAGGTGGTGGACGAAGAGTAGCAAATACAGGGAATGATTGACCTCTTTTTGCCGGACTTCGGGAATATCTGGGAGTCGTGGCCCCCCCTCCAAGGGAATCTCCTCTCACTGGTGCCTGAGGCCTTAGATTTGCACTTCCACCCAAATGTGATCCGAGTCTAGGAGGTGGGGACCCACCATCTCCGTGGCTTAGCCTTCGACCAACTGTTTCTAGAGGACTTCTTGCACGGAGGTTCGTGTTGCTCAATGTAAATTCCATCGGTCTCATTGGTGCTTCAAGGCTAATGGGAGACAGCCCCAATCGCGAACTTGATAAATTCGTAGAACTTCTACATTTCTCAGTTCGTTTCGGACTTCTGGGCATTAAAGGGCTTTTGCTGCGGCTTCTTTCTCTTCCTTTGCCAGTTCTTTCTTCTTTCTTTGTGATGCGCCGCGACTCCGCATCCTTGGGCTCGGTTTCGGTTTTTTCTTCTTGTTGAACCCTGCATCACATGAGATATTGTTAGCTACATTGGGTCTACGCCAAGTTTCAACTTGGAAATCTTACGTTAAGAAATCTCTACAGAAATTGTTGCATCTGGAATTCAGTATAATACCTAACTTCTTACCTACGTATCTCCTGTATCATCTCAAAGAACTGGGCTTTACTTTTCCGTCGTCGACGCTGCTCGTGTTCCTTCTGGAACATGGGAACCTTGTACACTGAATAATTATCATAAATCTATGGGAACAGGACAACTCACCCGCTTTACACTCTTCTGGAACAAAGATGTAATTTGTCCTTGTCTCAGGGTATGTACCAATTCCCGAGCTGCATGGTGGGGCGATACCAATTCAACACAATTGATAAATCTGTATAGCTTCTGGGAAAAGAACATCACGTTTCTGCTACGCCAGATTGAACTTCTGGGCCTATGTCTCAGCCTTGGTAAAGTGTATCTATAGAAGAGGTGCTCTCCCGCTAAAATTATGGCTCCGAGAACAACGCCTAGTCCCAAAAGACAAAACACTCCTGCAACAGAAGCTACGCCAAGTGGTCGTGGCTGCCCTCTCACCTCAGGGTCAAGCCCACTGTCCATTCTTTCACTACCACGGATACAGGGCAAGCCTCCATACCACTTCTCCTGCAAAATATCAAGCAGACCATTGCTGGTATAATTTGCTATCGCTCTAGAAATACTCTCCTTCAGTGGATGGCCTTTGGACAATGCTACCGCATAGGTATCCTCGTTAATCGTATCGCCAATCTTTTGCAATCTACAGCCATTATCTGTAGCTCGATAATAATCCAAAATTGGCGTATCCGCTATGAGAATGTCCAGAGTACCATTCCTCAATTTTTCAACCCCCTCTGCCACATCTGACAATGAGTAACGAGCCATGTGTGACCATAATATTTTATTTGCACGCTGCACGTAATATTCCGCTGCCGATGCTCGGGGAGCTCCGACTCTCTGCGACAATAACTGTGACCAGACATCATTGTTATTAGCATAGTATTTGCGGAAATCATACGTAGATAAAGATGATTACTCACACTGCGATCGTGGTAGTTTCTAACAGCTGAATGAAAAAAGAGTCCCGCGATGAGGGCCGCAATGTTAGCAGTGTAAGATGCGACAAAGATGACAGAAAATCCACCCCAAACGTTGATCAAAAATTTATTCGGCCAAGATTTTGGGGCTTTGAAAGCGACCAGATGCCCGCAGAGAAGACCCCACATTACCCAAAGAGCAGATGCGATGGAAAAGTTTTTGCTGCGTTGCCTGCCCCATGGGTTGAGTCCAAAAGGGCTGAACCATTCATAAACAGCAACAGCCATTGCTGTGATGTTGAGCGATGTAAAAACTGCGATCCATAGTTCGGTACTGAACGGCAGCAAAAATGCTAGCAATGGGATCTCTGTACTGATTTGAGGTGCTGCGAGGAAACTGACCCCACTGAAGAAATAGGGTGATGTAAAATCCACCACCTCTGCTCTTTTTGCTGAAACACTCAATGGGGCAAATGCTAACTGAGCCTTGCCTGACATCAGTTCACCCACAATTCCATTCCACTTGTCACTCATTCCAATTCGACTCCCAAATAGACCATCTTGGGCGACATACAATTCGAAACGGAATCCCAGCTCTCGTGCTACTAAAGATAACAAGTCCATACTAAGTCCGTAGCAACACATGGTATAGTTACCATGCCGGCAAGCTATACCCCTTAGACATAAACCTTCTTGTAAGCTTGTTGCCATTGCGAATGGTGGAGAGAGTGCAGTTACAATTCGATATGCAGGAATCCCATCCCCAACTCCGACTTGATCCAGGTAGGCAGGTATTATCCCTCCTCCGGGCCAGATTATAGTGTCAAGTCGAACATCTTTCCCTCCGCCCTTGATAGTACCCACCTTGGTCCATTTTAGCTGAGTCTTATTACCTGGAGTGATTACAGGTTGCAAGTTCAAAAGGTGGAACTCTGACTTGTCCTTAGAAATTTGACGCATGGATTTTCTCAACCTCTTTGTTAGGAGGGCTGAAACATTTTCTCTTTCCTCATTAGATAGGAACTTGGCATCATGACGAGCAAAACATGAGGGGACAAAGTATTCTTTCAATTGAGTATCCCGAATACGGGCTAATCCTTGACGGGTCTCATAAATTGTATGGTCTAATGCCTCAGAAGCTTCTCTCAACATTCTTGTCAGAACTGTATCACCAGTTGTGATTTTCATATTACTTGATCTCAATGCAAGCATTCCCACAGGCATTGGCACTTTTGAATTCAATTCTTTATCATCCACCTTAATATCTTCATGCTCCTTTGCTCTTGTACCCCTTTCCTTACGCTTTATAAGGGGTGGTTCCTCCCGCCATCTGTATTCTTGCAGTCGATGTATGTCATTTGCCAAATTCGGCAGCGTATGCAAATGAATTTCCTCCTTTAATTCAAAATCTGCGTTAAAATCCGTATGTCTCAGGTTATCAATATTTAAATTCACTGTAGAGCGTGCATTATGAGCGATGTTCGAAATAGACAAGCTTGGTTCATTTGGTTTCAATTCCATTTTGAGGTCTAGCCAGAGCCATAAAAATCTTCCTGCAAGCATTCCATACTTGCTGGCTGCAGAAATGACTCTTCGAGCGGTGTTCAAATCACAGGCCATAACCAGGACACCCCCACTGCTGCCTCCTTCTGCGACACGGCGGAGTCTTGTTTTTAGAGTTTGATCATTTGCTGGAAGATGAATCACAGATCTTGGTGTGAGAATAGGTAGATCAGCCAAGAGTAAGTGATTTATAGGAAGCAATGTGATGTCAATCAAAAGTGTGAATGCGTGCCAGTTCGCTTTATGCATTAGAGCTGCTGCCGCTGCACCGACTTCTTCTGCTCCAGTGCCCAAACGACTCTCAAACTTCTCATTTCTTCCCTATGAACATAATTTTCAATTAAAAAAACCGATAGAAAATTGAGCGATTAGGAACCAAAGAATTAATCATGTGAGTCGTCATGAAGGCGATAGTACTAACCTGACGCAGGAAATCTCGATGAGATGATGGTAGCCATAAAGTTGGAATATTTAAAGACGTTGCAGCCTTCATCAAAAATCTTGCCGAAGGTCCTCCTCCTATTACAAGGCTTAGAATGGTTCGACCACCTTCTATAGCTGTACAAAACTTATCCAAAAGCGTCAATGAATATGATAAAGAATCGGTGCTGGTGGGCAGCATCACTTCAACGTAGGAAACTTCCATTTTGCCTTGAGATGAATCCAGTCTTGCCTCGTCCCATGCTTTTTGAATAGTCGTTTTTAATGGATTTTGTGGTTGCGTCAGGCAAATGACAAGTCGCCATGGTAAATACGGTGCCCTGAGTTGTATTTTACTACTGCTTCCTGTCTTTTCAGCATCTGGTGTACACGCAACATAGTTGTTGCCAAAAGCAGCAAACAACAAAAGGAAAAAAAATTGCAAAGAAGAGGCATGCATCTTTCCTTGTTTACGATATGGCAGTATTTTTTCTATCACCCCTAATCAATCCAACTGACGTTGATTTCACAAGGCTTTTGCTTAGCCATACGAAAAATTATTGGGTTCAGCATTATCTCGTTATATTAGTAACAGGCAATTCCTTGTAAAAATGTATTATTCCACGTTCATGTGTGACTATAATTGTAGTAAATCTACCTTTGAGCACAGTTCAGTGATGTCAAATCTGAGGGTGGTATCAACAATGCACTGGGATCACCTTTTAACAA
Source organism: Athalia rosae (assembly GCF_917208135.1). NCBI lineage: Eukaryota > Metazoa > Arthropoda > Insecta > Hymenoptera > Athaliidae > Athalia > Athalia rosae. The sequence goes on from NC_064026.1 coordinate 11,171,814, forward strand.
TAACATATTAATTATTGATCGGCTTACTGTTACAGTTTCTGTATTTAATAGTGTCCATTTCTTGAGCTGGAAGACAGTCGTCAGTCAATTGTCCTCTTTTAGAAATCTTGCCCTAAGTGTGACAGCCATTTTCGGCCAGCCCCTCCCTTTACAGATTTCCACCCTTATGTCACTAGTACGTTAGCAGATACCAATACTTGTGTAGAAAAGCGTGTATGCACAGGTGGTTGGCTATAGGTATACAAGAATATAAACCTGGTTCAACCCCGACCATGTCTGAATAATAAGGACAGTGATGCTCAGTGATAATAAGAATCAGTGAATAATAAAATTAGAATGGAAATGGGAATTCATGCAGAAATGGTCTGAATACATTTGGAATCTGTTTAATTTACACTGTGATATATACATATTACGTAGTAGATATTTTCAAGAATTATTTCTATCATTATTCGGAGATCGAATAATGGAGTCACTTAGGCAAAGTATATTTTACTGCTTTTTCGTGATTTGCTGTTAAACATTACGGCTATGACTACGATATCATCGGAATGCAGTTAGGAGAATATCTTACAAGTAGCAGAATATCATTAATCCATTCGATTAATCAAGTATCGTAGTTGAGAAGATAAGGAGTAATTATCGATAATTTCTATCGACTTCTATAATTAACTAAACAGATTTTGTTGCGATGCATCATTTTCAAATGTACTCCAAGCATTATTCAGTTCCATAAAGATGAGCTTTGCAATATTTTCATTCGCCGTTCCAGCTTGCTGAAACAGAAATACATTTTCAATTGCAGTGCATACATACATAAAATGTTCCTGTTGAAATAATGTCTACAATCCAATTCTAGTTAACCATGAGCTTAGCTTTCATTCAAATGAATACCTTGTCAGGATGAACCGCAAGGCATGCGCGACGGTATGCCTTTTTAACATCCGCAGCTGAAACGAGCTGATGCATCTCGCATCTCTGCCATCGCTCAGCTTCTGGCCATAGAACAGTATGTAAGGAGCAGAGGAGAGCTCTTAAATTCCCTTTCTTGCCTTCCGTCCACTCACTAATTTTCATCCTTTCTGGATCCATAGTTTTTGCAGCTTCAACTTTACGCATTTCATTTATTGTCTTTGGACTTTCCTTTTCCGTACGCCTGGTACTGAAGAAATTATATCCTTGGCTGCCTAATAAGTCTCCAAACGCATCGCCTCCAGCTTTTGTTGGTTTATTATTAAAAATACCAGCATCGTTTCCTCCAGTATCATTCGAGGATCCTGCTGCAGCCCTTTGTACCCGAGGACTAGAATGCACAGGGGTACCGGCTGCGGCTGGACTCGCAGATTGTGGTGTATTTGAATCTCTAGGGGTACCACTCCAGCTGGAATTCAATCCAGCCCCCAAAGATCCAGCTAAATTTGCAAACGGGTCTTTCATTTGTGCGGCGAAATTGGGAGTGCTAGCGTTTCTCGGGAAATTTTCTTCCGCATTTCCGGTGGTTGCTCCTGGACCAGCCCATCCACCTAAAAGATCCGAATTCACATTCTCCTGGAGTGAATCGAACAGCAAGTCACTTGCAGAAGAGCCACCCTGTTGCGTCTGTTTGAATAACAAATCCTCTGTAGCTGAAGAATGTGTGCTGGTATCAGTTTTCACCACCTCTGGTCTGCTGAAGTCAGCGAATCCCCCAAGCAGGTCAACTGTTGGAGTTTTGTCGTCGCTAGAAAAAATATTCAATTCAGGATTTACCGCTACAGGTGCAGGTGTAGACATCACGGATGCACTAGTATCCGGCATGCCCAAATTCAAAAGATCAGCTTCAAAGAATTTTGGATCCTCAGGCAGAATTTCTTCTTGAGCAAGTGGCTCATAAGTCTCACTGAAATCAGGTGTCTCCACAGGTAATTGAGATGCAGGGATCTTTTCAGGTGTTTCTTCCACTACCGGTATATCTGTTCGGAAATTCTCCAGGGTTTCTTCCATTTCGAGAGTAGAGCCAAAAAGTGGGTCAGGTATGAGCTTGGAATAAGGCTGTTGATCCCAAGGAGCTGAAGGGCCAACAGATTTACCAGAATCATCGGTTACAGCAATGTTTAGTGTGACTTTGAACCTGCCACCTAGATCTGGTGCGTCATCTAAGGTTGGTTTGTCAAATGTCAGAATAGTTTCATCCCGTGAAATATAGCCGGTATGGAACTGTATGGAAGCTATTTTGATACCCATGGCTCTCCCCAACTGTTGACGAGCGTGAAAAATTGCAACAGTGACATCACCTCTGACCGTTGCATCGCCCAGCAATAAAGCAACTTTGCCCTCCATTACGCTAAATAATTTCATATCCTCATATTCTGTACGTCGAGTCGAAAATACTAGCGCTCCTCCACTGTAAATTTCTACGTAAGGACGACAGCCGTCCCGAGCACGAGTGAACATCGGCACTGGCTGCAGTATAAGGCTACGTAATATGACTGGCTTAGAGTGCGGACAGATTCCTCGGGCCAATGATTTCATGTAATTCAGACTTCGGAGTTCCGAGGGTTGCAAAACTGGAGCCTGACAGCGTCGGGTAGTAAATAATGTGATTGTTTCTTCGGTTGATGATAATGCGCCAGAGTACAGGAGCAGTGAGCAAGCGACCACGGCACTCGTGCGATAGCCATCCTAAAGATAAATAGATTATCCAATAAAAATTTGAATCGATAACTCACAAAAAATATTCATGGTGAAAACAGTTTAACCAAAAGCTTACTGTGCAGTATAAGACGACAACATGATTGAAATCTGCATCCAAATATCTATATATGTCTTGACAGAGTTGATAGAGAGCAGAGAGAAGCGGAGTATTAGATTCTGGGGCAGCGAAGACGAAAGAGCAGTCGATATGCTTTCCCGGAAGTCTCGATGCATTTGGTCGTCCTCTTGAAAGATTGTATAATTGGATTCGAGCTGGCGGTGGATGTCTAGCTTGTAGAAAAGCCCTTACATCTTCAACATGATTTGCTCGATATGCGGATTCAATTCCATCGGCTGGATACGGCATGATTAAAATTCGAGATGTCAAATAGCTTGCATCTAATTCTGTTCTTGCCATACTCTGCTGTACTGTTTGCATTACCTTGCTCGAGGTATCCTTTAAATTTTTCAGAATACTACCAGCTCCGCCTCGCAGTGAACTGAATAAACCAGTAGGTGGGGCTGCCACAGACCTGGATGGTATTGGCTGGGCTGGAGGTGGTCTCGAAGGAGGCATAGATGGAGGAGGGGCAGGTCGCGGTGGTGGAGCAACTGGAGGAGGTGATGGCCTGGGCGGTGGTGGAGGTTTAGCTGCAGCAAGGGTTTCAATTTTTGGGGATTCTCTCGGATCGAACCCATTTGATTCGGCGATAGCAGCAAGCCTTTCGAGTAACACAGAAGTTGTAAGTCTCTGGACAGGTGAAGTTTGCAGGCAGCCTTTTATGAGATCATGAAAGCAGGCAAGTCGAGGATTTGGAGGCAGTGGAGGATACCTGGCATTGACTATAGCCAATTTGTTACTATCCGGAAATGGATGTCGTAGAGTAACTAATGCGTAAATTATGCATCCCAGAGCCCAACAATCGACCGGAGGACCTATAGGCTCATTGTTCCATGTATCCATCATTTCTGGTGCTCTATACATAGGAGTTGTATACCTGCCCAGCTGTTCTTCGAGCGCTGAACGTCTCTGGGCGTTCCAAGATGGATCAGGGAGTATTTGTTGTGTACTTACACTTCCAAAATCACATAACTTGATGAGACCATCATTTCCAATCAAGAAGTTTTCCAGTTTTATATCTCGATGAACAATGGGCTCGGATTGAGCATGCATATGATGAACAGCTCTGGTGGCCTGATAAGCGATGCGGCAAATTTGAGCAACAGTTAGAGTATTGGCTGGTATATTTCGCAGAAGATCCGCAACAGTTCCTCCATTGCACATCTCTGTAACTAGTAAGTATTCGCAGCTCTTGTGATCCTCTCGTTCATTTCGGTGAGCGCATAAATATTGGATAACATTAGGATGGCCAGACAACTTTTTCAAAGTATCTATTTCCTGTATGATAATACGATTTGCTTCGTCATCCACGGCAATAAGTTTCTGTTGGTGTAAAACATTAAGAAACTAATTAAACTACGTACATGATACACATATATTTCTTTTAACATTCTTTTATTTTGTTATCATCTTTTTTGTCACATAGAATCAAAACGTGTAATAGCTGAAAAATAAAAAGTGAAAGAGATTTGTTACCTTCAAAGCAAATTCCTGTCCCGTGGCTATGTCCTCGACTACATAGACCAGGGCCCATCCACCTGTCAATGCGAAATTTGACAGATATCAACACAATACCAGGATCGATTTTTTTTTACGTAAACGTAGAGAATGAGAACGCCATTCACAATTGAAAGTATCACGTTGGGTGCGAGAAAAACTGATGAAAGGGATGAAATATTATCGCGACAATGTTATTTCATGTAAACAAAAAATAAAGCAATGACGGAAAGTGGGTGGATTTGACAGACGGATTTGCTTACCCTCGGCAAGTAGCCGTGTCACTCGTAGCTTTACATTGTTGATCTCGATAGTCTGGCCAACGTAATCATCGGAATTTGTTCCACCGTTTAAATAACCAAGGGCTGATCTAAAATAATCCGACATATTTGCCCTTCAGCCCTTCTGACCACCTTAGATAACAGTGGTGCAGACAGCTAATAAAGCCTGTTCTACCATATTGGCTTTCTGACGTCACAGACAACGGTATCGATACAAGATTGGAGTGCTGAAAGTTGGAAGCTTTCTCAAGCGCTTTCTATAGAAAATTCTGCCCGCGTAAACTTAAGCCACTGCTGCCGGACGCGGGCAACGAATTGTTGACCATTATTATGATTGTTATGCAGTCAAAAAACGTAGAGGAAAATCCGTTCATTATTAAGTAGGCTCTGGGTGGAATTTATAGAAACGATAAGAGGAATGAGGGCAGATTTTTTTCCTCAATTGAATGATAATATAGCCAGACTTGAGATATCGTACAAATCACTGTGCGAACCGAGTATTTAAATGACGGCGCTAACATTGTTACTTGGGTACGTCTACTTGGGAGCATGCGTTGCCATCCAAATGGTGTATTGGTCCGTATCTGGTTTACCTTTCACTGTTAAAATATTTTCCGCATTCCCCATACCAGCGTGGGGGTGTAAGAAAAGTGAAAATGTCGCATCTAGTTTGTGGACTAGATAATGGCATAGTCCATGACAGGACCTAGCATCCGAATTGTTGAAAATGTCTGGCAGTGGTATTTTGGGTGCTGCTTTCGGTGAGCCGAGTGTACTGACCAGCATTCTATATTACTGGTACTACTAATAACTCCGTAAGTCGTCGGTCGTTGAAATGAAAGGTCGATGATTCTTCTCCGGGTGAAGAATTTCTTCAAACTTTCATACAATTACGATTATAACATTATTACGTTTATAAATTATCGATAGAAGTTGGGAGAGAAACGTCAGTCTCAGCCACAGCTCGCTCATTGGTCCCCCTGGATGAATTAGCTTTGAACAAACACGTTATGTGGCTTTGAAGTTTTTACTCGGTAATTATCGGAAAATCTTACCTATCAATGAGGAAGTCACATGACCATGATTGTCGTTAACATAAATTATTCACAATCGTAGAATTACGAGATAACGTTAGATAAACTGAGAAATATGGAAGTTGGTTTGCGGGTGGTACGTGGTCACAGTTGGACTTGGGGAGATCAGGACGGTGGAGAGGGTCATGCAGGGACAGTAATTGAAGTTGGAAAACCACCTAGCTCTGGGAATGCCACAAATGCGGTGCCAAACAGTTCTGAGAAGACACCGGACAAGACTGCTATTGTTCAGTGGGATCGTGGTTCAAGAAGTAATTACCGAATAGGATTCCAAGGAGCCTACGATCTACTTATTTTTGACAACGCTGCTGCCGGTGTTAAACACTCAAACATTATTTGTGACGGGTGTAAAAAACATGGAATTGCAGGAATTAGATGGAAATGTGAGCAGTGCTTTGACTATGATCTATGCACACAGTGTTACATGGCAGATGTTCATGATCTGAGTCATACCTTCCAGAGATTCCAGACTTCTAATGCTGAAGGGTAAGCTATATTAGTCTTAACTTCATGTGAACAGAATATTTCAAACTTTTGATCTGTAACGAAAAGAATGTTATCATTTAGTATCATCTAGTATCATTAGTAATATCAAATCATTCATTTCAGAGTCCAGTTAACCCCAAGAGAAGGCTGTACAAAAATACCATTAAAAGGAATATTTATTGGAGCAAAAGTTGTCAGAGGCCCAGATTGGGAGTGGGGTAATCAGGATGGTGGTCATGGTAAATATTGACCGTAATTCTGCTTACTTATGTAACCACATTCAACAGTAAATTTTCCTTAGACCTCTGTGATTAGTGCCATTGTCAATCCCAATGGAATAAGAGGCTATTCCCTGTTCTGTTGGATAATTGTCATAGCATTTTGTGACAGGTTCAGTGATAAATTTAAATGAATCGGTCAATTGCAGATAAGACCGGACGTGTAATGGATATCCGTGGTTGGGACAATGAAAGTAGTCGTTCGGTAGCAACGGTCACATGGTCTACTGGTAACACAAATGTTTACAGACTTGGCTACAAAGGATGTGTCGACCTTCGTTATGTTGAAGAGGCAAGTTGCGGCACCTATTATAAAGAACATTTACCAGTTCTTGGACACGTAGTAAGAATGATGCCAGTCACAGAGCAGTCATCGACACCCACCGGTGTCGGAGCTGCTCCAAGCCCTCGACATTTATCTTTCAATGTTGGCGACAAAGTGAGGGTTTTAATGGAAGTTGATACATTAAAACAAATGCAAATCGGTCACGGTGGTTGGAATCCACGTATGGCTGAGTACGTTGGAAAGGTACGAGCTATGGAAATTTGCACGTCACTGACATAATTTTTCATGCCTGATTGCCATAGCAAAATTATTCAATGCACTTTCAGATCGGTACCGTCCATCGAGTCACAGAAAAAGGGGATATCCGGGTACAGTACGAGTCTTGCAACAATAGGTGGACTTTCCACCCCGGATCGTTGACCAAAGTAACTACCAAAGATGCATTTGCTCTTGGAGATATAGTCAGAGTGAAGACCGATGCTACAGCGGTTAAGCACTATCAACGTGGGCACGGTGAATGGATAGATGTTATGAAAACGGTAGCGTAAACCACTCGCATTATTTCAGACCTTCATAACCCGTTCAGAGTAGATCATGCGAATTCAACGATATGCTGCAGGTACTGGGAAAGACAGGGAAAGTCATTAAAATTTATTCCGATGGAGACATACGGGTAGAATTCGACGGTCATACATGGACCTTCAACCCAGCAAACGTTACGCTGGTTCCAAACCCGTCCAAACTTCCAAACGATGGCAATCGATGCAAGGACCGAACGAGTGAGTACCTTTCATTGTTAATTTTTTGCTCGTAATGGGGATTAGTGAAAAGTAATTTTTGGCAACATTAAAAGCTCTTTGAGACTTGATAAAGTGAATTGAAAATTTCTGCAGATGCATCAACTCCGATATGGCGTGCCGACGGTGTCGTCGCGTCTGGAGATAATTGTACCGATAACGAAGTAGAAAAATTATTACGCGACGCTGCGAGGGGGGAAGCTGGAGTCGCTGCTGTCAAAGAGTTTTTACGGAGAAATCCCGGAAAAGTAGATGCGAGGGCCAGCAGGGCAGGAGGTGGTGACAAAACTTGCTTACAGATCGCCGCACATCAAGGTCAGCGAGAAATTTGTTCATTGCTGTTGGATGCTGGCGCTTCTCTCCAGGCTGTCGATGAAGATGGAGATTCGCCGCTGCATTACGCTGCCTTTGGGTAGGTCACGGATGTCTTCAATCAGTTCTCTTCACATTCCGGGGGGCTCAATGCATCGTGCATGGTTTTTTGCAGAAATCAACCAGAGATAATGGAATTATTGCTGGCACGCGGTGCCGTTGTCGATGCAGTAAATAATAGCAGATGCAGTGCGCTGCACGTAGCTGTGAATAAACAGCATGCTGCCTGCGTCAGAATTCTTCTACACCACGGATGCGATGTGAACCTACAAGACGAATATGGAGATACCGCTTTGCACGACGCCATTGGCAAGGACGATCTTGACATTGTAGAAGCTCTCTGCGGGTGCGATAGTCTTGATGTTACGCTCCGAAATAGACGAGGATTCAATATTCTACATCATGCAGCTCTGAAAGGCAATACGTTGTGAGTACTCTCTAGCTGTTACCGCGGTAACCCGAACACCGAATACCCGCCTGGTCTGGCAGTTCGATAAAGAAGGCGCACTGTTTCTCATTTCCAGCGCAACTGAAAAGCTAGTGGCGAAGGCCAGACAGCTCGTAGATATCAAGAAAGAAGATGGATTCGCTGCCCTGCACTTGGCAGCTTTGAATGGTCATCGCGATGTCGTCGCGACACTTCTTTCGCCTACCGGAGGTGGGGCTCGTGTAGATTTGCGCAATAATCGTCATCAGACTCCACTGCATCTCGCCACATCGCAGGGCCATTTGGAACTCGTAGAATTACTAGTTCGACACGGTGCAGCTATTAATGCACAAGACGAGGATGGGGACACTGCCCTTCACATAGCAATTACGAAATGCCGACCTCATCCTGCCACTGTGACCCCGTCCGATGGGAATAGTGAATTTTCTTTGGTCCATGCGGTATGTGGTACTTCGAGCTCTGAGACCAAACTTAGATGCTATCTAGTCGTCCGGATACGTAGATTTTCAAATCGGTTGTTTCAGATCCGGCAGAACTTGATCCGACAGGGGGTGAGACCAGAGATGGCCTTGACATGTTTCCTCGTCAGTGTAGATAATACCGGACTTCTACTCGAGCAAGTGCGAAACGTCAAGGGAAAATCGGCATTAGATTTATTACAGACTGATCCGGAATGCAGTGCAGTAACCGATCTGTTACGATCTTACCAAATAGCGAGAACGAGCAACAGTGAAATAACAAGGTAAGTCGTACGGTCGAAGTGAGAAAGAAAAAACGATACAGCAAATTCGATACGAATAGAATCGGTGGATTTAACAATCCAATTCGACAATAAGGAAAAAATAATGTTCTCGAATCTCCAGAATGTCGAGTGATTTTTCAGTATAATTTTCCACAGCAGTGGTCTTCCAACTAGTCCGACCCGCCGGGTTGTCGAAACATTACCAAGCCAAATTGAGACTGAGACTGTATCGGAAACGTCGGAAGATAGATTAAGGAAAGATGAACAAAAACAAGACTCCGAATCGTGTGAAATGTGTGCGGGAATGGCAAGCAATCGGAAAGTGGACGGTATCGTCTTACGTGGTAATAACGTAGTACTGGTCGGATGTTTACGGTGCGGTCGCAACATTGTTAAAAATCGAGTCAACGAGGGTGAGTAATAGCTTTCCCCACCTAAAAATTTCAGTCCCGTTATGATCGACAAAATTTACTTCAGATGGCTCGTCGTTAGAGGCGGAAAATGTAGGGGACGAGGGTATAATCGCTGACGGGGTGAGAAAAGAGGAAGACAAGGACAAGGACTTGGAAAGACTGCGTTACCTCGAGTCCCGCGTTGCCGATTTAGAAGAGGCAAACACGTGCAGTATCTGCATGGAACGGCGACGGAACGTAGCCTTTCTCTGCGGACACGGCGCTTGCGAGCACTGTGCAGCACCGCTTAAAACCTGCCACATGTGTCGTAAAACTATTACCAAAAAAATCAACTTGTATTAGAGCGATACCAGCCGATTTCGCTTGATCATGCGTTCACTCACCTCATGTAGAATAATCGAAAAAAATATTATAATTATCTCGTACGACTCTTATACCTATTTGATATTATTCACCTAAATATTTATTTTACCTAACAATCATCATTATCACGATCATTGATATTAACGTACCGCGATTACATTGCACGTGTCAAATGGCGTTTACGCTGCATCGAGTATTGTCACAATTTTCTGTCTTGCGATTTACCTATTTTATCAAGTATTCGTTCGAAAAACTCCAAATATTTCATATGTATATAATTTAAAACAAAAAAAAAAAAAATGTTTTTTTTATCGCGAGGTGCTATGTCGACAGGTATGAGCGAAAGAAACCTTGATTGCCAAAATGTATTAATTATAGTTTTCTTTTAAATTGTGTCATTATTCAAATCTTCATGTTGTTCAGTATATCAGACACAATGTCAGGACGTGGTCAAGTAAGTCTTTTACGTGGTAGAATTAATTATAAATTCTTACAGAATAATGAGAGCGACGACCCATGATAACTTATTTATCTGTAACGCTTTTAGAAAATTTATACGCCTACGTGTAGCGCGTTTTGTAATCATTATTCGAATTACAAGATTTGGAACTTTTAAATAATGCTCCATATCTCGTTGAACCTCGTATATTTAATTGCATTATATTACATGCACACTGTTTCAAATACCATTAAACTATCATTGTTACGTTACGGTTATTTTGTCCAATTCTTTTCAATCGATTAACAATTCTGAATGCGAAACAGGGTAAATGGAGGTATATGGTTTTTCAATAACTTTGCTTCCGTCGATAGTCAATATCAAAACGAAATGTCTCGTGATTCTAACGATACTTATACATTGATCGTATCGCATGAGCGTGACTTCTGTAAATATTTGCGTCTACATGCCATTACGTAGTTTAAGTAGTACGGTATAAAAAGTTAACGCAAGACAATCTGAAAATGAATTATTAAATATCTATGGTAAAATAATAAATGACAACTTTTTTAATCGTATACATGCGTTACATGCGTTTCTTACAAATCCATGGAAAAATTGGTTCTCTTTAAAAAGCCACGTAAAAGATTGCCCAACTAAATACGATAATATTCCGATCTGGCGATCATTAGTTCTTACTATAAGAATAAATGACATCTTCGATAGTGGAAATACCTTTGCGTCAAATGAAGAAAAGAAAGCTTTCAACTTCTTATTGAGTTGCAGTTGGATGATTAGTTTAATGAAAATTATTAAGAAATCAACTATGGATATAAAACTGATATTCAATTTGGATACGAAATGCTAGGTGGGCCGTGGTTTTGAGTATTCTTTAATAATAATAATAATAATCACTTTACATCACGTTACAATCATTCACTCTAAGCACATTGAAATTTGAACGTTGGTATACTCCAGCATTTTTTTCTAAATTGGCTGGGCGGGGCGCTGTACAATTCACGTGGATCGTGAATGACCCTGCACTTCACGGATTATAATGTTAACAATCTTCTCGATAATTCAATGGGAAAACCAGCGATTCAACGTCGATTTTCAGGGAACTGATAATAATCGCATTGGTGGAATCCAATCACACAATCAAAGTTCGCCACAACTCCGGGCACGCACATTTCACTCGATTTTTAATTAGCGTTAAATCTATTAACGAATAATGTTGCAATTAACCACCAGATCTAATTACCTATTTTCTTTTTTTTTGTGTTTTCTTTGTCATTTTATGTGTGTACACCGTTCGTCTCGTGAACAAAATTACCGTACATAACTTATTAGAAATTAATTAAAACATATGGCATAACTTTTATCACTCACGTATTAAAATGTGATTAGTATTTTCCAAGGAAGAGAAATCTTTATCTCATACCCATATTGATTACTGTTGGCTATTATATTTACGCGTGATTAGTAATTGTGAATAATGGATGATGCGGAAAGTGTTTGCGTGCGTGTGCGTAGAAACAGGCTGCATCAGCTTTTTTTGATACAAACAGCGTCATTGATAAAATTAGAATATAATTGTATATAATAATCGGATGAATTTAACAACACGAGTTGTATTGATTGGACCTATGGTTGGACTAACAATCGCCGTCAATGCCGAACAATAACTTGCATCTTGAAGTTGCGAATCGTCTAATTTCAGCGTCCGTTCATTTTGATTAGAGTTTCTTTTTTTTCTTATCATGTATTTAAGTCTTATCTGATCAAAGAAGAAAAATTTACGCATTTCCCTAACAGAAAATGACCCACGTCCACGTCGTAAGGTAGAAGCTTAGTTTATTTGACGCACTACGATCGAAGAAAAACGAACAATACGCCACCGTCAATAAATGGATTGTGGGGTAAGGCAGGGTTTGAAAAGAGACGATTCACACTTTAGTACTATTTCCTCACTGTATTCTATTGTTTACATGGGTATCGTTCACTTCTCACTCATTTTGGATTTTAGAATTTTTTTATTATTATTATTTTTCCCCAATCATTCCGTTATTATAAACCCTCGGATTACAGCGTCGTACAAAGGTAGCGAATGACACGTGTGAAGGGTTTAAAATGTAACAATGGGTTGTAACACTACATACAAATGTATTTGGTATAATACAATGAATTCTTCAATTCTTTAATCAAATATTTTATCGGAGGAACTAAGGGAACATCTTTAGACAAATAATGTAATCCACAATGCAGCGGCGGGTGTTTTGGTTCAAAGGCGAGCTTACTACTAGACACGCACAGACACGACACTTACCTATATATTCAATTATTTCTATATTCTATCGAATCTATAGCTGCTTGGTTGTCGGAACGACACAAAATTGGATTCTACTATAGCTTAGCAAGCAATATTATTTATTTTGGTACTTGATAAAGTTTCATAAATGTATGTTACAATATTGAGCCAGTTTGTAAAACTGTGTTTCATGATAATAGTAATAGTAGTAATAATGATAATAATGACAGTGATAATAATGATAATAATAATAATAATATTAAATGATAAAATAACCATAAAAATTCAATCTAACCTAACTTAGATATTGATAATAATCATAATAATAGTAATTATTATTATTATAACAATAACAATGAAAATAATAATAATAATAATGCTAATGATATTGACGGTATTGATGATAATAGTAATAATATGGTTATTCAGTAACTGACGAACGTAAAGAAAAACGTGTAGCATCAAGGCCACCTTGCAGGATCACCTATCTACTTGGTTGCAGAGTACCCTGACTCTCTCTTCTCAACAGCTAACAAATCTTATATGTTAAATAATAATTGTAATCGTCTACGACGAAGATGGCCCAAAAGACCGCATACATATCCGCAAAGGCAGAGAAAACGACTCGGATTATGTTTCGTTTTTTTTCTATTGTTTAGTTTTTATTTCTGTTTTTTTTTTTTTTTTCTTTTTTTAATTATGTAATTATTATTTTCTTTTTTATTTATTTAAACTCATTCTGATTAGTTTAATTATTTCAGTATTATTACTCTAACTGTATTATTCGCTTCACGTATGGTTTTTTTTTCTTCTCTTTTTTTTTCTTCTCTTTTAAATATTAAATATGATACAAATCACAAGTCTCATTGACCAAATGATTATGTATGCATAGCGATTATATGGGATAAAGATTATTAATTACCGTCGATAAACGCAATTACGGATGATCTTTATATTCGATACAATTAAATACATCAGACCCATCGCACGCTATCATACTTTTGCACATTTTTGAAATCTCCTCTGATATCGCGTTGTTATCTTATTTTTTTTTTTCTTGTTTTCCCTCTCCTCAATATTTGCCATAATTGTCATCCCGATAATATATACCTATAATATTTGACAACAAAATTTCGGTTTGTTGCGCGTTATTATTGTCACCTAATCGTTTCAAAGAGTAAGGTAATTAACTACAGTGCATACAACGTAAGAATAGCGTTTTTAATTAAAGCTTGGCTCAACGTATCGTTACGCGTTGATGATAAAATAATAGAGAAAAAACAAAGAAGATTTATTCGTTTCAATAATTTCTAGGGCAACGTGACGTAGAGGTACGACTGAGTAAGAATACGATGAAAAATAACGACGAACTCAAGCTACTACTGGCTCAGGACTACAGGGCTGCAATTCTGGTTCACTTTGTGGTTCCGCGTTCGTGTTAGAATTTGTCGTAGCCGAGGTGGAAGTTGTATCTGGATTGGGAGTTAACGCTGCCCATTGCGTGGTGTAAGGCGCGGCTCTCGCCTGTCTCCTCGCTTTTCTTTTCGCTCTTCTTTGCTCCATGACCAATCGTAGCCGCTTCATTTTTCCTTTCGTCGCTTCGTTCTCTTTCGATAATTCTTCTGCTAATTCACCGGAAATTGGGGAGAAGAAACAGTTAAAAAAATAAATCAGGGAAAAGGTAAAATCATGCAGCTGCCACTCTGTCGCGAACAGCGTCGAGTACGAGTTATGCGAGAACAGTTCGCAAACATTTCGTCAAAATGACGAAATTTATGGTGAAAGTTTGTTTGTTTTTTTTTTTTTTTTTTTTTTTTTTTGTGAAAAATCAACGGATTACAGAAAATACTGACCCGTTGTATAGGTGGTTGTGGAGATGCCGTGCTCACCAGATGCGATAGTCGTGGTTGTCGTTGTCGTCGTGCTGGTGATAGTCGCAGTTGGTTGTTGTTGTCTATTTGTTGCATGCGAATGCCTGTGATGATGTCTGTAGTGGCCAGCTGTAGCGGCGGGAGTTGCGCAAAGAAGATCGTTCAATATGTGGATGATGGTGCTGATGTCCCGTTTGGGACGCCCGTGACGATCCTGAAGAGCTGGATTTAGGGTGCCGCTGAATGTCCCCGAGTATACTCCTTTCCCATGGTGATGCATGCTCTCTATTATCGCCCCTTGTCTACGCCTCGCGTTTTCCTGATCATGAAAAATCTCTAACACTTTAGTTATTGAACAAAAATTCAAATGCCAATTATGGCCAAACTACCTGCGGTACCAATTTGGAGGGTTGCGCTACATGTTACAAAATATACATCGTCGTCGTACGCATCTGAACGCTTCCTTTTTTCCTTGTTCTTTCACTTTTTCTCTATCTTTTATCGTTCGCACCTAGATAATCATACATCGGGCGTTATTCCAGTCACTCCATAACTAAGTGGACGACTTATCCGACCTGAACAATGTTAATTCAGAGCCAGTTCCGTAAGAGAATCGAATAAATTTAAAGAAATCATTATCGGTGTTCAATGATAGTGTAATTCTTTTCCAAATGAAATAATGATAGAAATTACGAGATACCGTTAGTTGACTTGAAATTTTTCAATTGTAAAATAAATTCGAAAATTATAGCTATTCGATGGACGGATATCGCACGCCTCAGCTTCTGCATGGATCGAATAATTGTAAGGTAGATAAAATCGAGTTACATAAGACGATTGAAATAAGTAAAATAATCATAAGATTCCTATTTCTTTCGTCACGTTTAACGTGGATCGAGAATAATAACGGAACGTTGTACAGAAATTACGTAAAGATGTATCGACGAGAGTTCATCAAGGGATTATTTTTCTTTTCTTTCTTTTTTTCTTTCTTTCTTTCTTTCTAAGTAATGTATACCTCAGCGAGTTCGACCCGCGAAGTGAGTACCTCAGAGGAAAGTTGCTTCAGCGTCTGTGTGAGATTTCTCGATGCCTCTGCGAGTGCTCTGGTGTCGAGTGTGGCGGTTGGTTTTCCTCCGTCCATTAGGTTGTTTCCGTTCGGACTCTCGGGTGAATTGCAGCTCGTTGCAAGGCCACCGTCAACCCCGGATTCTTTGTTGCACTCGTTTTTTCTCGTGCTCCGTTCCCCATCGTTTTGGTGTAGATGGTGTAGCTGTTGTTGTTGTTGTTGTTGTTGTTGTTGTTGTTGTTGAAGCTGTTGTTGTTGGTGGTGGTGGTTCGTGCACAATTTCTTCTTCTGAGGTGTGCCTAATATTAAAGGATGTTGGTTGTTTGTTTCTTGGGAATTGGAGGTATCTGACGAGGTCGATGGCTGTAGGGGATCGAACGACAATAATTTGTTCCTAGAGTGATGGTGACTGTGGTGATGGTGACTGTGATGGTGATTGTGATGATGGAGGATACAGGACTGTCGGCTCCCGGACGTCAAGACGGGGGAACTCGCTGATTTAGGAGACTGGGCAGTCGGCGTCGACGATGGCGAGGACTGCGCGGAGGGAGGTGGCGACGGGGTCGGTGAGGCGGGTGAGTCTGTCGTGCAATAATGTGTACGTGTAATATGCGAATGTTCCATACTTGTGGGGCTAGCTGCTGTTCTAGGTGGTTTCCCGGGTGCCGCGGTAGCAAAGGAGGTAGTCGACGAGGACGATGACGAGGACGACGAGGACGAGGAGGAGGAGGACGAGGAGGAGGAGGAGGAGGAGGAGGAAGATGAGGACGACGATGACGACGATTCGATGGTCGTTGTCGTCGTTGTCGTCGTCGAGGACGATGACAAATTTGAATTGCAATTAGCGGCAGCCTGCAATACCGAAGCTAGGCTGCTGATGAGGGACGAGGTTCTCGCGGCCGCGGTGTTCGCCTGGAGTTTCGAAGGGGTCGTGGATTGCCTCGCAGCGGTAAGAACGGCGGATCGTCTACTCTGTGTCCCGGAGTTGTTTCCGGTGTTTGTGCTGGTCGTCGTGCTCGTTGATGTCGTCGCCGACGTCGTCGATCCCCCGGGTCCGTTCGGTGCTGCCGGTGTGACGGTTGACAACTGCAGCTGTATCAGCATCATGTGGTCCCCTAAACGCATCGTGAGATTCAACGGTGCTTTTCCCGAAAGGAAGTCATTCACCTGAGAGTCGTTGAGGCTCTCCAGTGCCTGCATAACGCTTTGTTCCGGTCGCTGTGCCTGAAAAATCCAAAAGATCAAAATAAATCAACGGGTACTCCACGCGACAACCTATAACGCGCGATACGCATTTCTACGATGAAAATTATTCCATTGACACCGCCGATCGCTGCGAGAGCTAAAAATATCGCATAATACGACAATCTCCCTTCGTTTCCATTGTAAATTTACGGAACGTTCGGTGGTTACAGAGCTGTATACGATTTTCCACCCCTAGGCCTCGCAAGGGTAGAGCGCCGGTCCTGCGTCAGCTTTTACATCTCTAGCCGCGTATAGCTGCGGTACGTGGGAGAGAAGTTTGAGATGTGAAGGAGTCTCGGGGCCGGCCATGCATGGGATGAACTCCCCGTAGCGAGGAGAAAAAGGAGGAGGACGAGGAGGAGGCTTGTGGGCCCGGGTTTTGTTGTCGTGGTGGTCGTACAGCGAAGGAAGCGTGGTATCTGTTGGGGAGGTAGGTATGGGTAGGTACGTAGGTAGGTAGGTAGATAGGTGGGTAGGTATAGGACTCTGTAATGTTAGCGACGCGTAGCTCATGAAAGGGGGGGTCCTCTCTGCCCCGGGCAATCAATACCTACACACTGGCCTCGCCCGCGAGCCTTCTTGCCTAGCCTCACCTGACCCCCTGCACTGCCACGAATTCTTACTCACCCCATCCGGCATCCCATCTGGCGCGACCTGCTCTCCCTCTCTCCTTCTCGCTCTTTCTCATTCCCGTTTCCACTCGGGTTCTATCCCTTCCTTATTCCTCTTTTCCTCGGGGAGAGTTCATCCCCCCCCCCAACCCCTCCCCCCTTCTCCTCCTCCTTTCAAACTCCTCCCGGTCGTTCTGTTCCGAACTCGACGGAAACTCGGCGCGGCGATGCACGCGGCATAGCATACCTATATGCATATACTGTATACACGCGTGATGCCGACGCGACGCCAGTCGCACACTTGCTCATCGTTAATCGCGAAATTAGGAAGAAACGCATATATCGTGCGTTGATCTACAGATATTCAAGAATAATCTCACGAAAACGTTGTCGAGTAGCAACCGAAAACAACCCGCAGCATCCGCAAATATTTTCCATTTTCTCGAATCCTGCGCACAACTTTATAAACCCTATAGCAACTTTTTGATCAAACGTTCACCCCTTTGCTCCCGATATTTTCATCCCGTACGTCGGTGGCTGGCATCTTCGCGTGATACCTGACGCATACACATACGTGTGGATATGGGTATATATGTATTTTACGAATGCATGTAGAGGTATATAAAGGCGTACAAAGTGTAGGTGTATGTAACGCAATACCAACGAACGCGGAACTCGACGCCCGGAGGTAACAAAATGGCGTCGCGATCGTGACGGGGTAGATTGCGTCAACGTCAACGAGCTGAGACAAGGCAGTTGTTCGAGAGTGCCTTTTCCCTCTTCCCCGTGTCCCCTTTCCGCCCGTTTCGCTTCTTCCTGTCTCTCTTCGCGGCGATTTTACCATCGCTCCTTTATATTATTTTTTTGCTCCCCCCCCTCGATCCCCCTTCCATTTTCTTCGGGAACTCTTGCCGATTATCGTCGTCGTCCTCGTCAGGAGTTTAACGTACGACCGATAATATTGTTGCAAAAATTTTTACGGCGTCGACGGGCGTTGAAAATATTTTCAAATCAAATTACCATAAGCACGCTCAACTTATTGTTAACGCTGCAGGTATATACGTATAACGTGTACCCGTTGCACGTGTCGAAATTCCGGAAACGTTTCATTTCACGAGGCCTATGACACGTGCGCCGTTGAAGAGCGGTACAAAGACAGCGGAGGAGGAAGAGCAAGGGAAACGCGAGTGACGAAAATATGTTTGCGACAAAATGCAATTCGGAAATAAAACGGAGCGTCAAAAACTACGAGGTACATTAAAAGGAATAAATAAATTAGCGCGCAATTACCCGGAGGCATGCGACAAGTACAAGTAAGTTTCGCATCAGCGAGCGTGCGGGTTGGTGCGTTTGATCGATCAAGAGAATAAAAATTGCGCAAAAGTATACGTTGAACGCACCTTATCAGACTTTAATTACCGGCGTCTTTTATTTTTTTTTCTTTCTCTCTTACTCTTTGGTGCAGTGTGCAGGTATAATTTATTAGCCGAGCAGTAATTTCAGTTAAGATGAAAAATTCCCGCAGTACTCCGTAGAAATAATACATCCATAAGTTGAAATGTGCGTGAAAACGCGTCAAAAAGACGAGAAACAAAAGGAAAGCCTGGTCGGCAATAAAACCGAAAGCGTATACGCACAACCGAAATTAAATGTAGGTATATACAGTACAAGTGTACGAATACGCGAAGAAATTATTCACGAAAGTTAGTCTAATCATATAATTATATTAGAATCTATCCAACGTCGTATGGTATACACGATACATTGTACGTATCTACGTACGTATAATACCAATATCCATAATTTAGTTGTTACGAACTTTCGCTTTCGAAAATATAATTCTCACTTTTGATCGTCTGTACATTGCGCGTACACTCTACTCGCGCGTTCGTTGAATGTGATGATCTCTTTCGATAAAGAAAATCGACAGGATTACGTACGAAACTAATTGTAAGCCAATAATAAGGAATAAAAAAAAAAAACGACGAAATCAATCTCTAGAAAAGCATAAGTGCGCCGGTCGATTGAATTGGGCATAAAGGTGATAGAAGAGTACAAATTTTTCCTGACGCATGGAAGAAAGCGCAAGAGTGAAAAGGTAGGAGATACAGAAACGATCTCTGAGCAAGGAGACCACAACCGGCCGACCCACCCACGGGAACGGATATATACCTGTCCTCGCGTACCTATCCCTCGCTCTCTTACCAGCGCCGTAAAACCAGATGAAAAGAATAATGCAAGGAGAGAAAAAAAGCGGGGGATGAGAGCGGAGAGAACGAAAAGAAGAAAAGAGAGGAGAAGAAAAAAAAGAGGAAAGAAAAATTGGTAAAGTAAAAAAGACGCTCGCGATGCACGCCCACGGGTACCGGCTACCACGCTACCTACTCCTCTCTTCTTCTCCCTTCTGGCGTTCGATAATCCGCCGTATAAACCGCGATATACGCTACCGTGTGCGTGCACACGTATATAACGCGTACACAGGTGTGTAAAATACCACACGTGACGTGACGCAGCGTACCTACGGGACCGGGAGAATAAGGATGCTGGATAAACGGGTGGGATGCTCGACGATACGACGCAGCGTAACGCGACGTAACGTATCATCGCGGGCTTGCGGAGGAACGTCCGTTCCCCTTTAAAAAGCTCGTGGAGCCGGGACACGCTGCTGCCGCAGCAGCGAAACCAAAAGCCGTAAATGCGAAGCGCAAACTGTAGATTGAAAAAAAAAAGAAAAAAAAAAGAAACAAAAATGGCGACCAGCGTCGCACGTCGTTCGTTGTCGTCGTCACGGAACCGATGATTACGATTACGAGGATGACGACGCTGAATAGGATGACCGCGATCATCGACGTGCGGGAAACTTGATGGCTGGCTGTCGCGTCGTCGCCGAGAATAATCGTGAGGAGTGCCGACAGAGGGAGTGTCGTAGTCGGCGATGTGCAGTTAAAAGCCAGGGGAGACGCTCGGCGTCGCGTTGCCAACTGCAGTATGTACGTACCTTACATGTGTTGGACACGCGTATATACGTATATATGTATGTACGTACGAAGTACATACGTAACACACCCCCCCAGCGGATAGAATCACATGCCAACGATAAAATGAAACGAAGTTTCGAAACGGCGGTGGTAGATACGAATTTCATCCGGTTTGATTTTGTCTTTTTTCTCACTTTTTTTTTCCTTCCGCCTCTATCCATTCATCCCGGAAATACGCGCAGTCTACGCGTGAGAGATATTCGTAAATTTTTAGTACTGCAGGAGCGTTGAAAAAAAAATCAAATAAACAAATAAGTTAGGTGATAAAAGAGCGAATAAAATCCATCGAACCATCAGCTTGAATGTTGCGCTTTAAAACAAACCATATAACCGTCGCAGTCGCTCTCACGAGTTAGTGAGAAATCAGCCGGTGTTTTATCGATCGCCGCATGAGATGGGATGGAATGGGATGGGTTTCAACACCGCTCGCTCTCTTCGTCTCGCAATTTTCCTTTTTCCATTTTTTACCTCTTTTCTGACACGGTTTACACAGTTCGCGGTAGTTTAAAGTAAAGGGTTGAACTAAGTAAGTGAGTAAGTGGGTGAGTAAGTAGGAAGAAAAATTTCCCATTGATCTTCCGTCTTATCTCGTTCGAAAGTGGTGATTCTTTATCTTTTATTTTTACTCGAACGTATCGCGGGTAAAAAAATGGAAGAATGGAAAAATCAAAGGGGGAGGAAGAGAGAGGGAGAGAGAGCGAGAGAGGGTGAGAGGAGCGTAAAGAGATAATCAAAGGTGTTGGGGGAGAGGGGGGAGGCATAGAGAAATGAGAAATAAAAAAGACGAGAAAGAAGACCTGCAGAAGACGAAACCTCATCCAAACCTTGTTGCCGCCGCAGCAGAGGGTTTTCCTGCCTACCTTTCTCCCTTCGTCGCTCACCCATATCTAAACTAACTAACTAACTAACTAACTATTCGTTATATACTTTCATATTACATACCATACACTCGTAGACATATATATATATATATATATAAATATATACATAGATAAATTGTTTGTATGTACAGAACTACACCTAACGGACTTCCCTCCATGTACAATACCATATCGTACTTCGCGGACTTCACATCGACTCGCGTATTTTATAACTAAAGCTACACATGTATGTGTACGCGTGAGGAGGAGAGGCTGTGCGTTTTTATTGTGGAAAAAAACTTATGGTACAACAACGCGTCGTTATCGTCATCGGTGTGAAAGAAATGAAAAATTTGAACAGCGCGACGAAAGTAAGAATAGAATAAAAAAAACAATCGCCTTCGAAGGACTTTTCGCGGATCCGTTCGAAAACGCACTCTCTAGATTTGTTCGTTATCATTATCGTCGAACAATACGAGTAATTCGTCGTAAATACGCGACCCTGAAACTCTAAAAAAAAAAAAAAAATCTGCAGTGCCAACAATAATCGCAATAACGATATGCTTCGATTCGTACGATAGTTCGAGGGCAAACTTATCGGTCCAAAAACGAAGAGAAAAAAATTTGGACATTGTAACCGTGTCGTTGAATATGGAGACCGATTGTAAAAAGACTTCATTTCCGGCCCAGATATCGAAAAAGTCCAGAGAGGAAAATTGCAAAAATTGGGATTTCAAGTGTATCCCTACGTATTTCGATTTTCGGAATTCTAATCCGGAAGTCACATTGATCTATCTATAAAACTGAGAGAGTTATCGCCAATTTATAGCGGTTTTAGGTGGTGCAACGCAGCAGCACACGATACACCACGTGTTTCCGACACCCTACCGACCATTATCATCATCATCATCATCATCATCATCATCATCATCATCGCCATCGTAGTCACCAAACCCTGTACGTCGCAGTGGGCTTTACCTGAAATATGATCGAGCTTAACGGACGTTCACGCACGCATAAATACCGCTCAAACTACGCGGGGTATGTACGTGCATCTATGTAATAAAACGCATATGTACCTACGCACATGATCTTTATCGCTTTTCGCATGTATGTATAGGTAATACGCGACGACGTATACACGCGATAGGTACATGAGACATCGTCGTCGCTCGAGGAGTGATTTTTTAGAATGAAAGAGAGGAAAAAAAAAATTTGTATCTTCGCTCGGTACCTGGTTCACGCATTTTATAGCGTGAATCAGGGCATATGCAAGACCCTCTGAAATTTTCTCTTCGAGTACTCCTTAGCACCGTCCAACCACAATTGGGGATCAGAGGCCGGTGACTCTGGGCTCGACGATATCGATTTTGATAAAGTAGTTTTATTTTTTTTTTTTATCTCGTTCGCCATAGATTCTATTTTTGTTCTAGGAGGTGGTGTGGGGGGTGGTGGTGGCGCGGAGTGCGTCTCTAAATTCTGTGTGTCTCTCCCTGGCTTCCACGGTTATCGTCGTTGTTCCCCTTATTTAGATTTTTTGTAATCGCGATGGGGTCGGGAGGGAAGAGGGATTCGAACCCGCGACCTCCGGGTCTACAAGCCGACGCTCTATCCACGGACCTATCCAGGTTCCATGGATTTTAAAGAATTCAATCTGCCTATTTCAATACTTATGTACTTTGTATATGACATTGGTTTCGACGACATCGGGCTCGAAATTATTATTTTATTCATTTGAGAGAAAAGATAGGAACAAAATAAGCGAAAATTTCGAAACCATCATATTTTATTTATTTACTCTTTCTTACCTCTACGAGTAAAAATATTGACAAAACATTGACACCTGCGTGTACAATTATATAGAAAAAATAAATTGTCACATCTACCAAAATAGATATTCACAGAATTCTTTGTCACCGTTGTGAAAACTTTGAATAAAAACTGTCTAATTTTACCGGTTTGCGACAAAACTTACGCAATTCAAAGACAAAAAAGAAAAAAGAAAAAAAAAAAAAAAAAAAAAGGGGGGGCGAGCGAAATTTCGTTACAAAATGTTATCGTTATTTTTCATCTAGCTAATCGTTAGAATGTACTGCTATGTAGTTACTACCTCCCGGCTTACCTACATCTATACTTTGAAAGCGTGAATAAATACCATTATTTGAAACAAGGTTTCGAAAAGAATAGAAAGCAAAGTAAAAAAAAAAAAAAAAACAAATTTAAAAAAACAAGAAAAGAAACGGAAATGAGTGAAAAAAAAAAATAATAAATTAATAGAATTCGTGTGTAGTGTCACCGAGGTATAAACGCATAAGGTAAGTATCTACGAGTACATAAGCGTACACCAAATAAATAATACTCATAGTTATAGAGACTCCTGATTGTACAGTTGTTAAAATTAGAACATGACCTTCTGGTGAACGGTTGCTACGATTAGCTCCAAGTTGCGCACTAGTGAGAGTATATAGAAGAAAGAAGCAAAAAGAAAATGAAGATAAAAAAAAACAAAAAAAACGAAAAACCGAGTCAGAAAATAAAAAAACCACCTCCGGCACCGAGCACCGTACATACTCATATACCTATATGCACAGTACCTGCTGTCGTTGCTTGATCTCGGATTATACGGACGTGTACATACAATGTACACGATCTAGTACATGGGTTCGGTTAGGCATGCACACGGTTGTCGGAAAAGTCAAATGGGGATCTGGTTCCGTTCGTTCGATGGTTCGCTATCTATTAACAGCGATTTCAACGCCAGCGGAGAAACGCTTGGAGAGGTACGTGCAACAATATAACAACAATAATCGTCGTTACCGTCATTATCATTATTCTACGATCGATAAAACGCACGACGATCGGATTACACATCGATAGGGATAAGCCGGGGAGAGAGAATTGTAACGATCGATCGACGCCGCGTAGCGTACGTACAACGTACGACCGGAATGACCGAGGGATTTGAAAATTTGATCGCTAAATAAATGTTAGAAGCGGCGAATAATGGCCATTTGTTTTTTTTTTTTTCTTTAAATATTTTTACATAATCACGGCGCGAATCTTGCCCGAAGTGAGCTCGCACACCGTAGTCGACCCAGTTTTTCTTTCCACTTGCTTTCCATTTATGGCTGGGAGATCGTTAATTCGAGTCGATAACCGTACGCGGCTTAGGAGGGAACGAGGTGTTGGATACATACGTAGGTATTCAGGTAAGGCGCGTAGAGGAGACACGCGCAAAGAGTATTTGTAAAAATTGAGAATTACCTAGCGTCTGATTACCTGCAATCTGCCGCCGAAAATTTCGTCTTTCGGCCTACCGGCAATCGCGGCCGCTGCGGAGTGGTCAGTTTCCACGTAGACCGTTCGGCGATATTTATTATTGTCCTTGTCATTTATCGAGCAATTCCCACTTTATCCGCGAGAAACTAGCTCGATAACTACATACAATTACGCATACATTGTGGGACACCACACCCATAAGTAAGTACACGTGCGGTAAATATATACGTACGGTTGAAAGGAGCCGATCGCGATACGTGAAAATGAAGGAAATAGAGGATAAGCTTGTTGTACGGAGAGTGAGCGAGCAGCAGCTGACCGCGAGCAAAAGAAAAAAAAAAAAAAAGAAAGAAAGAAAGAAAGAAAATCGGGGAAAAATGAAATAAAATGTGATATACGGTGTAAAGAATAAAGGAGGATATATAAGTCTGGTGTGTGTGTGGGAGTCGAGAGAGATTCGACCCTCGCGCGCCCTCTTTTTTTTGCTTCTCTTTCGCTCGGTCTTTCTGTTTTTCCTTCTCGCTTCCTTTCTTCGAGATTCGCTTCGCTTCGCCTCCCTTTTTCTCGAGCTCCCCCTGCGCCGCGCGCGGTTCGCCCTCTCCTTCGCAAAGAAGACGAAGAGGAAGAAGCGATATGAGAAGGAGTATATATACATATCCGTCGCGGGTATAACTATAGGGTATACGTGAAAAAAGGAATACGAGGTGTTCCCCGCCGGTGCACCATCGCGGATACTACTACCGTTTTCGAAACGTCCGGCTATACGTGATCCCACGAGGCCCCGAATGATCCTTTGTTCGTAACTCGCGCATGGGTCAAAATTCGACCCGCCGTATTCCGCCGCACGACGAACCACCAACCACCAAAGGAATAAGCAGCTACTACTACTACCACCGAGAAAAACGACCGACCAGGACCCGTTATGCGCGCCCTGGCAACCAACGAACGAGTCGGGGGACCCTGGAGGAGAATTTTGTCGACGACCGAGACGGAGACGACGAAAAGGAGACCTCGAACATTCTCGAACCCCGGGGGACCGCGATCTCGTGCCAGATGCTATGTACTTCACAAATGAACGTACGTACGTGTAATACGTGCACGTTACGACTTATACATATCCGCGTGTTACACACGTATAGCGTCTCGAGGGGAATTCCGTGTGGAGATTTTCTTTAATCCCGGGATCAACTTCCGAAAGATTGGATCGGAAGTGCACGTAAACGAGGACACTGCTTTCCGGACGGAGAGGGTGCCTATCGTCCGCCGCCATTTTCTGAAACGTTAGTTTTTGCGAATTTCAAGTTACCGTCGCCTCGGTCTTTCGGAATTGTTTCTACGTATGTGTATACGACGATTTCGGTTTGCTCGATGCGGCGGAAACTGCAGCGGCAGCAGAAGCAAGCAGCAGGTATAAATTTAGTGCATATACCGTAAGTTCCTCGCGTACGTGTGTGCACGTACGTACTGCACATACCACACGACGTACGACGTCACTCGTATAGGAGTAGTGGTGCGATCGCACACACCTCCGCTCTTTTTACGTACACACGGATACGCGGAGATGAAGAAAAAAATGAAAGAAAGGTACGAAGAGGCTATATTCTCTTGCGGGTTTACGTCGTTCTTTCTGTGTGGGCGTGTTGCACCGCACCGCCGCCGTTGCACACTCCGTATAGCGGGGAGAGCTAAAAGATGCGGCCGCAGGCCCGGGGCAAACGCCAGACGTCGCGTTCTTCTTCTACTTCTACTTCTACTGGTCGCTTTTCTTTTTTCACGTTGCCCTCTCTTTCCGACGTCAATCAGCCGAGGAAACTGTACGGACTTGGACGGGGACGGAGGAGCGGAGAAAAATAAAGAGGAAACAAGAGAAGAAGCTGGGACGAGAGGTAAGATGGCTAGATCGCAGTCCGTTCCCTCCTCCACCTTCTTCTTCTTCTTCTTCTTCTCCTTTTTCCTCCGCTCGCCCCTTCTCCTCTTTCCTATTCTACAGTATAACCATCGCAGCATCAACCGACCGCGTATTCTCCTGCACAGCAGGTGATTTCGTCCTTGATTCATGAACGTTGAACGTTCCAGCGGTTCTCCTACTACTTTTGCGGATGCCGTTTCTGCCGCGCGGCGTTTCTGCTGGGTCGCATGTAACATACTGCGCCACATTCACGTCGGTATAAATACACCATATGTAATATGCGTCCGTTTGTATGTAGGTACAATATGCGCGTAGATGATACATACATACATACATACATACATACAAACATGCATGCGACACATGTGTAGTAGATTACAGCAATTTTGCCGGAGTCGGAGTTGCGGTGGTGCAATGCGGAGTTGTTTGAAAATAAAGGATCCGACGTATGTGTAAATATACAGACGTATATGTATACGTGTACGTCGTGCAGTTCGGAGAGACTTCTTCCCATTCCTCTGCGCCGAAAAGAATTTTTTCTCAAAAGAATTTTCTCTCATTATCGTCGCGGCTATTCGCTGTCGCCATTTTTCTCTTTCCCTACCTTCAAAAGTACACATCTTTTCACACACCGATACCCATAAACCCATTTGCGAAGAATCTCTCAATGAGGATCCCGATAACAATCGATCGCTTCCAAGTTTCTCGTCTCGGTCATCCTGCGGCGCGGTGCAGTTTTCTTTTCTTTATTCTTCACCCATATCTTTGTTCTTCTCCTTTCATCCCGTAGAGATTGAGAAAAAGAAAAAGAAGAAATTCCCGCATTACCCGCGAGGATTTCTGAAGCAAAAACGGAGGAGCTGCACGAATTCCTGAATCTCTTTAAACTGGTTCGTTGTAGGCATTTGAAGAATGAACAAACGCATCGACCTACATGTCGCATGTCCTTTTATCCGTAAAAAATAAAAAAAATAAAAACTATTAGAAAATTTGACGAAAAAATCATGGAATGTTCTCCTTATATTCGCAACTTCGAAGAAGGAAGAAAAAGGGAACGTATTACGCACGAATAAAATTAATTTGCATGAATTCCCGTTTATACGTATGTATTATATAGCAAACGTCGACAGAAAACTCGCAGCATCGGAATTTAACGCGTGGGTAAATTTTCTTTTTCTTTTCTTTCTTTTTTTTTTTTCTTTTTTTATATGACGCCTGAGTTTCAATGTTCACTTCTATACGTAGATTATTATCTATACGTAAACGTATAAATATATGCTTTTATTTATTCATCTATTTATTCACCTATGCAGGAATACATAACACCTATACACGTATGCGGACGTATTTATACCTACATGATATAAATCCAGACAAAATCTATACACATTGGATCATTATATCATGCTCAATAAAAAGAGAAAGGTCTGGATATAGATATGTATGTACACGGGTATATATATTGTATGTACATAGTATATAGTACATAATACATAATGTTCACCGAATTATCCGACTGAACGGATGATTGATCGATCGTAATCGATACCATAATTCTCAAGTTCCTTTACAATGTGTATACCGTTTAGCCGAACAATTTTATCCCTCCTATATACTTATATATATATATGTATACGTATACCTAATACATAGATTCCCAATTGTCGTCGTCACGCGAATATAAACGCGAGCAAAACTGGGAGGAGCGGAGTATCGACATGGCGAATGAAAAAAAAAATAAATGAATAAAATAAAATAAAATAATGACAAAAAAACGAACGTAAATTTTTCTGTACTATATTCTTCCCATCATTCCACTTACCATTGTGGCGATAGAAAAAAGAAGAGAAGAAAAAAAGAAATTCAATTGAAGAGAAAGCTTTGCAGATTGTATTACGCCTAAATAGGTCCGTTGTATAAAATTTGGCGAAAATTTGCATCGCCTCGGAACACCTAAATATATCCATACATATGTAGAAATATACATACGATAGTTATAACGAGGAGCGAAATACTTTCACGGATAACTTAATTAGGTATAAGTGTGTAAAGGAACAAAAAAAAAATGTTTGGTGTTTTAACGATTTATCGGCGTCGCCGCATCGGCCATTTTGCCCGTATCGATTTTAGCGGTTTTTTTAATTGTATACCGTATCCGTTTATTGTCACGAGGTATACGTTGAACAATGATTATCAAAATTAATACGTAGAAAAAGAAACCGAGCAAATAAAAATATACCGAGAACGGGAAGGGTCGCGATCTTATTGGTCAAATAAACGCGCGATTATACCGATTAAAAAAACGTTTTCGCACACATCGGCACGCCTATAATCCGCGTACGAAAAAGTATAACAGGAGAGAGAGAGACATCCGGGGCGAGAGCTAAGTCGAAGTGTACAGTAAAAGACGATAGGCCAAACTCACTTTCGTCCCGATTCACAGTTTTAAAATTTCACCGTTACACGCTACGCGGCTTGACGTAATCTTAGATAGTAGTACAAACCGGCGACGACTCGTTCCCCTTCGCCCCCCCCCCCCCCCCCGTCAACCGCTTTGGAAGAACTATCTCCGCCCCCCGCCCCCCACCCCCCTCTCTCTTTCTCTCCTATTTTTCTATTTCTCTTTCTGCCCACGACTATAAACTACTGTACACGCTGCGGGGGACTCTTCCGATCGCACCGCGCACACAGAGACTTGCGGAGTTGCACGACTTATAAATAAACGTCGTACCTCCTGCTCGCGCGTCCGACGTTCGAAATTTTTTATCATCCTCATTATTATTGAAAACTTGACCAATTAGGTGACCATTTCGATCCGATGGATAACGAATATGGGTACACGTGATATGCGTGCGCTGTACGGCGCACGGTATTATAGAATTAAATTGAGTTTGTGCAACTCTATGTGTAACGGATGTGTTACATCTACGTAGTACACGTATACAGGTGAAAATCCGGTTCTCCACTCTCTAAATTTATTTCCAGAATTAATAGAGCCGCGTGCGTACGATTCCGAATATACTTTTTTCTCTTATTTTCTACTAAAATTATTACTTTTTATCTTATTAGTTTTTATTTTATCTATAAAATCTGCGACGTATGCAGGTACCGTTACGGTTGCGATTTACATACATATTTTCCCTTCTTCTACAAATAAACAATCGACCGATAATATTTCTATTCTTCGTAGAAATGGTCGCAGATTGAGATACACGTGGATGAATAGCCGCCGAATGGGAGGGGGAATGAAGACGTCATAATGTACAATACGGATGACGTCAAGGATCGCGCGTCAAGATGATATTAACGTAGATACACGTTACACGTGGCGGCACGACACACGTGAAACCTGCAGGTGTACGCCTCAAGTGATATGATGTCCGTTCATTTCGAGCAAGAAACGGAAAAAAAAAAAATATGAATCAAAAATAAAATCAAAAATAAAACTGAGAAGACGACGAAAAAGTATAGAAGAGAAAGCTGACTGTACGGTGAATCCCGCGAGCGCGAGATAAATATTTTCATCGTCATCGCCGTCGTCATCCTCGCGTCGGAATTATGATACAGAAATATATTATACGGCCGATGATGGCGGCGATGACGACGACGACGACGACGACGACGACGATGACGGTGTTGAAGAACTATTTGGTCACAAGTGCGTGTGCCCCGCTTATAATAAACGACCGTGGAATTGACGAACAGTGGGTTCTCTGATGCGAGATCGTAAATTGAAGATTGTAAAGTACACAGAGCGTGGCACACGTACACGTTTCGTGACTAATGAAATGAAAATTGTGAGAAAAAAAAAAGATATGAATTCTGTCGCGTACAGACGCTATATCGTTCAAAGTTTTAGTTACGTTAAGATTTTCGATTTTTACCTCATGTTCTTTTATTGTTTTTCTTTTTCATTTCGTTTATCGTTAACTGAAATTCCAAATTCTAGATTATTTGCAAAAGATAGCTTAAAAAAAAAAAAGAATAAAAAAATAACGTCAACCAGTTTTTCGTGCGATTTATTCGAGTCAGTGAAATTTGGTATGTATAAAAAAAATTCTTCGATACATAAACTGACCATAGACATGCCGCATCGATCGATTAATTTTTTTTTTTCATTCATTTATTTTAGGATGGTACAAAATCGAGCCAAGATTCTGATCCGTGGCAAAGATAAGTGATATTTATAAACGTACATCCTGTTACTGACCTACCTACATGACCTACGATTTTGAGATATTCGTCCAAAACATGAAAATAAAAAGCAGAGCGAAAAAAAAAAACCAACCGATTTACGAAGTAGGTACGCGAAGAGATGATTTTCTGAACAAATCTAAGGAGGAAAGAAAAAATGATGGACTCGGTACGATCTATAAGGCGACGCGACCTGACCTAGCCTAGATCAGTCCGAAACGGATCGACTCGTCTACACCTGTGTCGGCTTAAGTAAAAAATGAAAGAGTGGGGGAGAAATAGGACGAAAAAGCACGTCAGACGATTTCCAGATACAGAAGATTTCGCGCGACATCCACCACCACCGGTGTGATGATCCAGGAAATAACGCGAAAACCTGGAATCTGACTTTAAGAGGTCAACTTGACGATGTGGGCTAACTAGCGGGATAACATTACGAGTATACATGTATAGGTAGTACGTAACAGTTGTACGTTCTACAATTTCTGACCTTTTTTCTCAGGCGACCTGAGGGAAATCTATCGATCCACTTCGATTCTATTTCATGTCATACGGGGTGACTGTTTTTGGCGAATTTACGTTGCGGAAGAAGCTGTTGTAAATTCTGATTCCGAATCCGAGCAGTTTTGTCGCATTTTTTTTCTTATTTTAGCTTTTCTCTTCTCACTTGCGTTGCAGACAAAAAAAAAAAAAGAAAATTTATACGTATACCACGGATACACCGGGTTACGTTGTTACAATACTTGCGACACCGGAAACCGCAAGGGATTCAAACTAACCGCGAGAAACCTTAACCGAAACTTCAATTATCTAACTTTACAAGATTGTCCGAGACCGGTATAAGTCGTAACGAAAAACTATTCCGTCGCCTAGATAATACGTCCCACCACGTCGGAGCAAAGAAAACCAAATTCCCAACGAATTTATACGACTCTATCCATCCGGTCATACGTGACGTCATAATTTATGATGAAAAAAAAAAAAAAAAACAAGCATGGCTGGCTGGCGTGGAAAAAAATCAAAGGGGAAAAAGGCAGAGATTCTGTATAAATATTTACAAACGCGCGACAGACTAGGAGAGCCGGTATACTCGGGAAAGAAATAACAAGAACAGCGCGATCGCAACGTCGCGCGACGCCATGACAGGCTCGCGTTGAGTTCGATTTGAATTTCGAAGAAAGGTATAAGCAGCAGCGGCAGCAGGAACGACGGCGGTGACAGAATTAAGAAATAAACCCGAGGTAAAACTGACGCAAATCGACCTACGTATTTCCATAGCCCTTGTTTTCACCCGGCGTATTCCGCTACCGCCACCCCCGTTCATTTGCCACCCCCGCAATGTCGTCATCTCCCTTTCCTCCGCGAAACCAACGAAGCGAACAAACCAAGCGCGGAAAAACAGGAACGCTTCTCAACATGCGAGAGAATTATTACAGCCGATTCCGGAGAACCCGCCATCGCCATCGCCATCGCCATCGCCACCTCCTCCACCTCCTCCTCCTCCTCCACCATAGCGCGCGTTTCGTATTACCATACAATTGCAGCAGCAACGAACTGCCCCAGCGTCGTATTATGGGCCTCTGCGGAAACGAGGGAACCATTTTCATTTATACAAATTCAAATACGGGTATATCGATTCCTCTTTTTCATACGATAAATAATTGAACGTCTCTCGGCCATAAAATGTGGGCGAGATCGGGAGCTATTCTCGATTCTGTTACAAAAACGGGAACCACCACCCCCGCGACAATTTATCGCACAGCAGATTCCTGCGTGTCACGTTCGAATCGATGCGGATAGCTCAGAATCCGCAGCGCGAGGCGAGCCTCCGAGACCTCGGGAGCTTTTCGATCGAAGCTCATACGACGTAGACGACGTACGAAATAAGGCGATGCAACGCGAGGCAAAGCGACGCGTAAAAGGCTCGACGAGGTAAGAGGCGATGTGCAACGCGATGCGATGTGAACCGAGTCGAAGCGGCGAGGTGTGTAAAGCAGAACTGTAAAAATAAAGCGAAGGAACATAAAGTGAGGTTATGTGGCCGAGAAACCAAATGACCCGACCAGCGGTATCTCGGCGTACGAGGTAACGGTCCTCCTCGTCCTAGCCCACCGCCGACTCCTGAGTAACTTCCCGATCGTTTCTCGACGCCCGCGGAGCGTCATGAGCTGAATTTTTTCCTAACAAGCCCACAAGTAAATACCAATGGCCACGATATATTTAAATTCACAATCGGTTTACGCCCCGGCGCTTTAATCGCAAGGCCAAACGTGGGTTAAAAACGACAGACGTTAGCACTCCGTTTGTCACCCTTCGAGAGCCAACCCCTTATTGGGATTTCTTATTTTTTCTTATTTCCTTCTTTCGACCCTACAGCAAAATAATATCATCAGATGAGACTCTGAGTAAGTATTTCTCAAACTTATGGCCAACTGGAGCAAAATCAAAAAAAATGTGAAGACTCACAAGCAAAAGAAAAGCGAAAATCTCGCATCTCGGGTATTTTCAAATCTCTTACTAATCATGTGCTTAAGCTCAAACCAAGCAGGTATAATCTAGGAGTCATTGAAACACCCACGTATTTACGCATCGAAGGTCACAAGAACGTAGAGAGAGAGAGGGAAAGAGAGACGGACCGAGACAGGAGGAGTTAAGCATGAGAATCTCATCTTTACCATACCAATTATTGATTGATATTTCTCCTATATGGTATTAGCGTCAACGATGACGTCAGAGAATTCGAAGACAAACCGTCTGTGTGTCATCGGAATATTTTTCATCGTTCGCACCGACTGTCAGAGATAAATAATTTCAAAACAAGATAAAAAGAAAAAAAAGCTTTCGAAATTATTTCAGGAACAAAGCAGACGTGAAAATCGACTCGTTGAATTTTATCGGGGTTCCTGGCAGTCGTTCGTTGGGCGACACAGAAACACCAAATTATTGTGTAAATTTTTCAAGTATACTCACGAGAAGGCCGGTTTCCACGCTCGGTAATAACGTGAGTCGGCTTCCATCTTGAAGGTGATTTTCTTGCAACGTTCCTTCCCGTAGCTGCCTGTGGAAAGAAGGAAAAATTGTTTCTTTTCAATTTTGATCGATCAAGATGCAAAACCTTTCGAGAATCGTCTCGGATATTTTTATAGCTCGATCGGAAAAAAAACGAAACGAGAAATTCTCGACCGGTTTTTTTTTATAAAAAACCACGACTTTAACGCAAACATGAGAATCGTAATTTCGCAGTCGCTAGACGCCAGACGGTCTGCTGAGATTCTTTCTTGCAATTCTCGTCGTATATATATACGACTTTGGGAACGATGTTTGAAGAGAAATAAATTATCGGTCGGTTATATACATATCGATACAATACGAATTGAAACGAATGTCTTTGAAATACGAGGAGGTAACGATAATAATCCTTCTCTTATATTGTTATTATTAGGCTGCAGGTGTGACGCGCCAAACTCGTTAACAATGAAGATCAGTGGCCAGGTGTCCTATCTGCATCGTGTACGACGTGGTCTGTACATAAAATTGTTTCGCGTACCGACAACGAGGGGTGCAATTTCATTCAATATACCTTCGAGGATCGACGAATAAAAGCTAAATATGTCCCTTGGACAGCAGGTGTCGATACTCGTTTCGCTGAAAAACCTCCTCAAAGTTTTGACGATTTTTCGTCTTTCGTTTGATCAGACTTTTGTTTTTTAACGCAGCGCCGTCTGTTTGGAGAACGTGTTGAAAGAATACGAAGAAAGTAATTAAAGGAATAACAAAAGAAACGATGTAATCGAACGTGTGATAAGATTGCTACATTCTTTCGTCGCGTAGCCTAGTTTTCTCAATATAGATTGCGGCAGAACGCGGTACGTGTGGAAGAAAATTCAAACTAGAATAAAATAGTGAATTTCAACGTTGCCGCGCACCTGATATACATCTAAACGGTTATATTGTCGTCACGGACAGGTGGCCGAGAACGGTTGTCCAACACTGTTACAGGTGCTAACTAACCATGCCGTAAAATTCCGACTTCTAACTCGATCGATTCCATCAATTACCGGCAGTAACCGTAATCGCGGAAAAAAAGTGGGGGACGAAAAAAAGGAGAAGAAAAACAGTTTGAATTACTATTGAAAATCGTCGAGACTCCGTAACGACGGCCATCTCTACGTGCACGCGGTAAAGAAATTGAACGACACACGTTCACTTTACTCTATGATCGTTAGCAAAATTACTTCGGCCCACGTTCTCGATGAAGACTTTTCAGTAACCTCATGTCTGAAAAGTGTCGAACGGTTCGAAAACTCACGACGATAACGTCGCGAGGTTGTATCCCCGTTTGGAAAAAGAAGAGAAAAAAGAAGAAAATGATAGAAAATAGATAACGGAGAACGAACTCGTCGGTCTCCGGAGTCGAAAGCAACGCTCTATTACGAACAGTAAAACGTAATTGATAACGCGTAGATTATAACGCGTCGAAGCGATGAAATTTTCGAATCGAACTCCTCGAAACATCGATGAACTCCTCGTATTTCCGTAGATAAATAAATAAACCGACGCGTTGTACGATTCGACGTATATCCGTGTCGTGGTCAAACGTTGTCTGCTCGTCAAGTTTTTAACGACGAGATACATACATATTCTCAATGATTATTATCGTCAGAGGACCAGTTTACGCGTATAAAGGGTGTAGCCATTAAACTAAGCGATATGAAATAATGTTCCGGAGAGTCGAGTCGCGTTGTGTAAGTCAGTCGCCCCCGCCCATAATCTAAAACCAGCTAGCAGCAGGCCGCCCTCCTTTCATTATTCTTTTCGACTTCTTATTGTTAATATGATCGCGGAGCTCGGGCGACAAACATCACGGTGCTCTGAAACGGGCAGCGCGGAGTAGGAAAACACGATAGAGAGTGACGACGACGACGAGCTAAACGACGCGACGTATACATACGTGCGACAGCTGATCTCTGGCTGGCATTCGATATTGCAGCATCAGCAGCAGCACCCACCAGCAGCACCGGGAACCTCCTATTTTCCTATCGCTGCGATGGAGGCGAGAACACGCGCGAAATTGGACGAGACAAAACGAGCCACGATACGTGTGGTGTGAGACGAGATGATACGGACGTTTTCAATACGTTAGATAGCGCGTAACGTGTTAACGGGCGAAAACAATTTGCATAATCGTAACTACGTACACGCGCGTCGTGTGCTATTTTGTAATTGAGATAACTTCTCACTTTTGATCGTCCGATTTATTTTCCCCCTTCGCCTCACCTGAGCCACGTGAACGGCGAACGATCGAATAGTTTTCAATATCTCGGGGCAAGTGCAGGTTTCGACTGGCGGATGAAAAAAAAAAGGAGAAAATTCTGGGGCGGTAACGGGGAGGAAAAAAAAGGGCAAGACCTCTTGTAAACCGTAACCCGGTAACAGTAATTGTAACCGTAAAGCGTCGGTAGGACGAAGATAATTATCTTTCGAGATAAGACAGACGTGAAAAATACACGTGTCCGTTTGAAGTTGAACAAAAAAAGAAGTACACGTGCACAACGGTTGTCCAACAATGAGAAGTCATCAAACATATACTTATATGGTCCTATATAACACACGTATTTGGCGAACATTTCTATGACCTCGGACCCTACCTATATGGTGCGTTTTACTTGTCCTGTGCCTAAAGTCATAAGTAAGATAGCGGAGTAAAGAAACTACGTTGAGGTCGATGACGAAATCCGCAAATTTCTAATCACATAATATTTTGATTCGGGCTCGATCCGGTCCAGGCTTAAAGATTAATCGAATTGAACATGGGAGACGAAAATGGGCTTGTTATTACTCACCTCTCTCGGTGTAGTAAACAAATCCGCTCCTTGGCGACCTTTAACTTCTTTGAAATCATTTTCTTCAGATTTTCGACACTTTCGGTCCGGTCGACGATGAGATCAAAGTGACCGCCCGTAGTGGGGGTAACGCTGATGGTGATTTCCTCGGTATCCGCGGTGACCACGGCACAGCCACACCCCGGCGGGGACGAGGAGGATAAGGACATAGACGGGGACGGGGACGGCGATGGCGACGGAGAAAGAGAGGGCGACCTGCCGTCCCTTCGCGACATCGAGGAATTTTTATTTACAGATGACGTTGTCGTCCTAACGCCACCCTCC
The DNA here is from genome assembly GCF_917208135.1 of Athalia rosae. NCBI lineage: Eukaryota > Metazoa > Arthropoda > Insecta > Hymenoptera > Athaliidae > Athalia > Athalia rosae. Next base: position 11,208,655 of record NC_064026.1, read on the forward strand.
GGTTCGAGTTCGGGATCTAAACCTGATCCTGATGCTGATCCTCTGGACGCCCCCGTGCTCCCGGCCCTGCTGCGACCTCCGTTGCCGTTTTTTGAACCATTTTTATTACCGCTCTTAGCGGTAGCCGCCGTCGTATCTGACGGCGTTCCCGAACTGCTATCCATTGTTCGTTCTGCAACTCCCGCAGAAACAAGAACGGGCGTAGAACGAAACGAAGAGCAACCAGAGTGAAAGAAAATAAAATAAATAAATAAAGGGAGGACCAGGGACGAAAATAAGAAGTCCAAAGGACCGAGGAAAGAGGAGGGCGACCGGAGGGAAAGAAAACAAAGAAAAAAAAAAAAAACTTCGCCCGAAACTTTAGATTCCTTCACACTGCTGCACAGCAGCTCGGCACTCTTTTTTTTTTTTCAATACATGTATAAACGAAACGTAACCATAAACTCCACCTCGTGTTAAAGCGAAAACTTTAAACACACACTTTCGATTGACGATTTTATGTTACGTAGTATTATATTGTTATAATTTATATTTATCTTATTATTATAACTATCACACGATAACACGCGAGGGAAACACACCTCAATCAATAGTCAACGCACTCACCGGCCCGCCCTCGGCTACTTGAACCCTGCGACTAAAGACCCGGAGACCCGGACGGAATCCCAGACCCAGGCGTCGGAACTACCCGAACGCAAGGCGAACACCGAGCTTGGATTGACGAATGGATATGGCGACCGATACCCCTGGCGCCATCCCACTACTTGCGGACGACGAGCTTTTCGTACGATGCCCGTCACCAAGGGTACTAAAAACGCCATCTCCAATTGAATTAGTAATCACAAGCTCGGGTTCGAACATGTGAAGGTCACACGCAATTTGACGCTCACAACAAAAATGAACTGTCATCGAAGACAGCTGTTTGTTGTCTCAACTATTTATCGTGGTGAAATCGAGGTAACGTTTCAGAATATGTACATACATGCGTACTTGTAAAATTCTTTATTCATGAATTTGTAGTGGGTAATAATAATAATAATTATTATTATTAATTTTATACAATAAATGTGACCCATTGACCAGCAATCCCAGAGAGAAATAAATGTACAATGTGCTCTACACATGATAAATATAACAAATAACAACGCAACGATAGTATTAGTTATAATATATCATTTTCTAAAATATGTAAACGGAGAATAATGATAGGACCCTGAAAATTTAGTTAGATACATTTATTCGAAAATTGAGGTTATCGAAAGGCAAATTGCTAGTATAAATGACGATAGTTAGTTTTTAAAAAATGGCATTAAATCGTGTCATTCTCCAGGTGGACCAGATATACATATACCTAACGATCAGAAAATGTTGGCCCGCCATCAGGCACTTTCCTCACGTTATTTGGCACAAGCAGTACCAAATAACGTGAGCAAATAATAATTGAAATACTCCAACAGCCTTGTTAATTCTTTTAGTTAGTTCTTAAAGGAGTAGGGATTAGAGATTTAAAGAAGCATAATAACTTTGATTTTGTCATTTTGGCCAACAGAGTTTGGATTAACCATAACTTACTGCCATTGATATTTTCACTGTAATTTGTAAGGGCAATACAACCGATCAAAAATATGTTTAGTGTATTACAGTGACAAGTTTTAGCCCGCTAGACCCTCGACTATACGTGTAGCATAAAATGTTGAGTAATGCTTACACAACAATGGAATGAATCATTTTATACATTAATAATGGGCCCATGATTCGACCTAACCAACCCCCAATGAACACACTCCTATCAATCACTCTCTTTATACCTATATTTGCAACATACATGTTTATAAAATTGCCATTCACCTAAAGGAAATAAATACCATTATTTCGCATTACCAGAAAATTATTTCATATTTATATCATTACTATTATTATCTAGTTCATTTTGTCAATTTTTTTTCTAATATTTTTTAATTGTGCTGATATATTTTAACAAAATAAACAGATGTCGAAATAATACTTGTCTTTCTAGTGTTTCTTCCTACAATCGATAACTCTCCATGCTTACGAACGTCGGAAATACCGCTCAATTTTTTTGTCTTTCAAATTCCTTCGCCAAAATAGTAGCGAAAGAATTAGACACTCAAGCATAGAAGTTTTCATTACGCAAAAACTTACGTTCGGTAGAATCACCACAACAATTCAACTTGCGAATGGATCGACATCAAAAATATTCGTAATAATACAATCAGCTTGGTTTCTGTATGTATGACCGTGTTTTCACCGTGCCATCCAATAAGTTTTCATAAAAAGATGAATAAAAAAAAAAAAAACTATACGCGTATTTTTGCTAATCATACGATACTGTGTAAAAAGTTATTTGTGTATATACATGTATGAAGTCATGTGTGCGTGTTATGTGTGTGAACGTATAATTTTCACATCATCCAACTGACCCAATCGCTTGGATAATATGGATACTTGACTTGAACGTTCACAATATTTGTCTTAGATACTTATACCTAATGCATACCACCTTATAGAGAATTCCGAGTTATAGTAGAATTCATGACCCAAATTCTTCCGTTTCCTGATCTATTGGTTTAAATTCGTACGAACCTCTACCATCCATCCGCAGGTAGTACTGTTACGTAACAAAAATGAAAGTTATAGTTGCGCCAATCATTTATCCACTGGTGAATCGGGCTCGTATAATTGATTATTGAATTTTAAAAACATACCTCGTGGTGTTTCCAAAGGGATTTTCTGTGGGAAACTGTGAACAATGTGATCCCAGCGCCTCTACAGTAAGAGTACATTGAGTCTTCGACGTCCACGCTGACAGCACTGGTACATTCGTCCAGAATGGCAAATTGCGGTGCGTGATAAAATAGTCTTGCCATCTAAACGCAAAGAATAGTTCAATGTTATCCACCCCAAATGAGACTTTATAGGAGGGATTCAAATATCCTACCGCTATTCGTTGTTTTTCTCCTCCAGACAGTACGTCGATCCAGTCCGCCACGGTGTCCCAACCTTGACCTTCGCCTGTTCCCTGTGCTTCTCTCTCCAATAAATGACCAAGCTGTACAACATTCAAGAACTCTTCGAGATCTGCATCACTTGAATTTCCTCTTCGCAGCATTTCAGCTCTTGTGTGAGGATATATTACTTGATCTCTGAGCGTCCCCAATGTCATGTAGGGCCGCTGGGGAATGTAGAATAATTTTCCTTTCGGTGGTTTTGTCACGGTGCCACCCCAGACTGGCCACAGCTAATTTTGAAAATATTTTATATGATTTCAACGATATAATCAGTGTAATGATTACCAGACGACCGCCGGTTGACCGGCCAAAAATACTGACCTCTCCTAGAATTCGGAAGAGGGAACTCTTGCCACAACCGTTTGGACCACAAACCAATACGTTGATGCCAGACTTCACCTCGAAAGATAAATCTTTGATGAGTACGTCTCCGTTCGGAGTAACCAGAGGGACGTGCTCGAATTTTATCACGTTGTCTCTGGGAACTATTCTTCCCGCTCCCGGTGATCCGATAGAATCATTTTTATTATCTGCTATCATTGTTCTTTGATATTTTCCTGCATTCAGGTCATCCAAGACTTTTCTTATTTCTGTTACTCTCGCTGTGAAGCCAGCTAGTCGGGTCAACTCTCTTCCTGCAAGTACCAGTCTGCCAATTGCTTCCGCTAACTTTATTAACATTCGGCCATAGGTGTAGTAACTTTTGTACCGATGATCCGGGTTACCCTTTAAAATTGGGTGATCCTTCTGGAGGAAAGGTATGCTGACAGCATAGAAGCCAACAATTGTCGCCGCATCTAGAATCATAAAAAAATCGTCTTAAACTGCAGGAAGTTTTAATGACTATCGAGTGATACTAAGGAGCACAAAATTATCCAATTCACAGTTTTACTTACACTTTCCAACGAAATTATCTATAACGCCCAGGCTTACTCTGAACTCAAGGAACCTCCGGAGATGCGTGACCTGAATATATTATAAAACATTGCTGAATATTGACATTCATCCCAATTTCATTGTTAAGGGCAAGAATAATGGTCGTACCAGTTTCTGGAAGCTGGTGAGAAGCGTTAATTTCTCACGATTATTCCCTTGATAAAAGGCAACTTCTTCAGAGTTAACAATAAGACGAGAATTAATGTGCCGATACTCGCCCTCCAGCCGCTGTTCCTGTACAGTCATTGCCCCAATTGGCTTACGAATATGAGTCAAAAACGTCCCTGCTACGAACATGTAAGACAGCATGAGCAGCGGCGTCTGTGTGGTGGAAAAATTTTTAATAATCATTTTGCAATGATTCATATAATTTCAATTCAATTGAGAGTAAGCGCGCATAACCGATTATTATTAAAGTGAATATTTTTTTACCTGCCCTCCGAGACTAGACGTAAGTCTGTATACATAGATGAAAATGTCTAGCAGTGGTTTTGCAATATTACTGTATAGATTGACGCAACTTTCACAGAACTTATCAACATCTGTCGTAAGCAGTTGATCCGGATTTGCTATGCGATTATCCAAGTTGCACATCTTGTAGTATGTGAAGCCTCTATAGATTAACGAGAAAAGTTGATTGCAAAATCAGTGAAAAATATCTGTCAATATACATTTCACATAGTCTTAGCGCAATACTCACTTGAGGTATTTGTCTATGAGATGATGGGTGATGTTCGTTCGCAGCCTTAGAGACACTTCACCGATACCATATTTGATCAGGTTGTTGACGATTGAGATCTGCAGAATGAATCGAAGATGAAATAAATTCCAGAATACTAATCTTTTGTAAGACTGAGCCATAACAGATTTACAACAAAAAGTATGAATCCTCGTACCAATGGCAAAGCGGTGAAGAATGTCAGTAGACGTTGTCTAAATAGAGGAGCATTCATGCTAACGATAGCCCTAAAAAAGATTTTTGAGTTTTCATACAATTTTTATGCTGTTTAAGGTAGTGTAACACATTACCCCAAATTCTTAATACAGTTAGAGCTCTTGTATGACAGTTACTCACGACTCGATGTGTGTTCCTACTTGGATCATCCAAAGATCGCATAAGGATCTGAGAACCAAAGATCCAGCAATCAAAAATAAGAATCCAGTCTCCATAGAAAATATTCCCGGAATCCCAATTGAGAGGAGATGCCGTAATTGTTTGAAAAATTCTGCATTGACATGTGCCTTGGGTGACTTGGGTTTGTCCTACAAAATTGCATTGTTGCAGGTTAATTTATGAAAACAATTTGCGTCACTTTTTTTTTACCTCTTTAATGACATATTGAATTTCATTGTTGGGCTGTTTATTCCTGAAACAATGGAACGACCACACATTAGTACGGTCAGAGAACAATTTACGACTGGGTATAATTCATTAGATTAAATTCTTACCTCGTTCGTGGAGTACGCTTTTTCGATTTTTTGTTGAGCAGCCAGATTAGCGCGCTGACACTTATCGCTCCAGCAATTGACTTTTTGGTTACAAATTTGCTAAGTGCAGGTGCCATTTTATGCTGAAAATAGCCCGGGCAGTTCTTCGGTTAATTATTCTTCTTCAACGTTCTTTCTCAATCAACTTTGATTTCGTTTGCTACTTCGCCGAAAGGTAAATTCGAATTTTTGAATACATCATATTCTTTTACATAGGTATAATGTACTTATACAATTGATTTAATTTAATTTACATCTGCAAGTCATTACACATGACGCAACTTTCCAACCTAACCATCGACCATTCTCGTAGCCATACATAAAATAAATTATACGCGGCACGAGGTAATTATGGAAAATTTGGAGGTATTCATTCGTCAGAGACAATTCGATGCCACCCGCTTCATGATAAGGAAAATGTAACAGAAAATAAAAGTGAACCTCTCGACGCCTCTATCTGCGCACGTTATACGTTCTCAGACATGTCCGATTGAGCTTTTAGACAACGGCTTTAGATGTGATTAGATCACTGTTTAGATACGACACTGATACGGATATGGTCTTTTTATATTCAAGTAGTCATAGCTAGAGTTACGCAATTCTCACTGCGTAAACATTCGTGACCATTAGATAAAACCTCTCAATGTCGAACTAAGTTTGACATTTCTTAAAAATTCAGTCTCTGACGCTTAAGAATTTTATTCAAGGATTCTGCATTAATGCTTTCGATGTCCTAGCGGTAAGCAATTATGAAAAGTTGAAAGCAAATGACTTCGCTTTCAGGAGCAGGATTTCATTTATTGATTACACGATTGACCATGAACAAATCGATGCTTTTAAATCTTTATATTATTTTGTTGAAATTTCCTTTCAAAAATGTCACTCCTGCCTGTAAATTGAAGCATCAAATCTTGGGCGTTGCCCTAGATATTTTCTGAGATTTAGAGACGAGAAAAAAAAATTATAGATGTGCAAAATAGTGCATGAACGTTGATTGGAGTTTGGACCGAAGATTTGAGTATCCTGTCAACGATTTGATCAAATCTTCTAATCTTCAGTCAACGCTTTTACCATTGAGTACGAAGTATAGTTACTCAATGGTTTACATAATACAAGTGAATTTCGAATTCTGCCGCGCGGTGGAGTAAACGAGCAGCGGCACCTGTCGACGATCAATTAGCGCGGTTTGAACTCGCAGCCTTGAACGAAATCGCGGTCGCTGCGTCGCGTCTGAAATTCCAATCGTTCCAATGGCGATTACTTTTCTTCAGTTCTCGCTGAGCAGGGTTTGAAGGGGCATAACCAATCGTTTACCAGATTTCTCGTGTATTCTCGGCGGTGATTAGTTAACCCCGCTTCAACTTAGCTCGGCGAAAATTTAGAAGAGAAACGTAGTCATTCTTAGTGTCTGGTAGATATTTATGTCAAAGACAGTAATTCGTATCCCTATTCTAATCAGATAGTTCTAATAACGTAAAACGACAAGAGGGTAATCAGTTTGTTCGTTACGTTAACCAGTATTCACACATAACCCCGTGAATATGATTTGCTCAAGATCTGACTTGGAACATCTATGCATTTTTCTCAAATAAGATAAAATCATTGCGAATTTAATCGAATAAATTACCCGCTTATCAACTTTATACAATATGGGACTTTTATTCTCCAAATTATGGAGTCTATTTGGCAACGAAGGTAAGCAAATAAAATCTCTATGGAATGTAATTGTTTTTTCTTTTTGTTCCTTTGTTACTGGTTAGGCTATTCATAATCTCATCCACCATCTGTATTTCTTTTTTTATCACCATTAATCCATCACCATCATATCACACGTTTTTACTTATGACACACCATTGACACACCCTATGCAGGGTCAAATTTTCGCCCCTCTTGTTTCCTCATTAAGAGTAAAAAAAAAATACTATATGTCAAAAGTTCGATGTAACTTCATCTTATTCTACTATGACTCCAAACACATGATTTGCAAGAAATAGATTTTAGAAAATCAGCCATGCGTCTGATATATCTAATCAACATAAAGAAATTTATGTTTACACAACTCCACATACTTTCTTTGCAAACTTTCACCAGCATTATTTCTTGAGCATTTCTGTATTTGGATCATGCAAGTGAGTCTTTTGTACCAAAAGTTTCTTGAAGTCTACATTTCAGATGAATTGCAACACAAATATTGTGGTCAATAATTTCTCATTCTTTGCCCTTCTTTTATTATCAGTGGAGAATGTAGGCTACTTATTGCAGACCAAATGTATGTCTTTTACACTGTGCTCTACTTTGTGGTGGATACATTTATACGCTTATTGGATTCTATGTTATCTATTGGGAGAAAACAATTAAATATGACGTAACAAGCAGTAAGATTTATCGTGGATCATTTTTATTTCAGAACACAAAATTGTGATGGTTGGCCTGGACAATGCAGGCAAAACCACAATTTTATATCAGTTTTTAATGAACGAGGTTGTTCATACGTCTCCGACGATTGGTTCCAACGTCGAAGAAGTTGTTTGGAAAAATATTCACTTTATAATGTGGGACCTGGGTGGTCAGCAGAGCCTGAGAGCCGCCTGGTCAACCTATTACACGAATACCGAATTCATTATTATGGTTATCGATAGTACCGACCGAGAACGGTTGAGCGTAACAAGAGAAGAGTTGTATTCCATGCTCAATCATGAGGAATTGAGCAAAGCCAACGTTCTTGTTTACGCCAACAAACAGGACCTGAAGGAAAGCATGAGTGCTGCTGAAATTTCAAGACAATTAGATCTAACTTCAATTAAAAAACATCAGTGGCATATACAAACATGTTGTGCTCTCACAGGAGAAGGGTGAGTCACGAGCTACTCTATTTCGAAACTGGTTTTCCCAAATATTACTACATTTCATTATCAAAGTCTCGTCTCTTTAAAGTATAAACTTATTAATATTCAACAAATATTCGCTAACCACCCGTTGCTTTTAAAAAATTGATGAATGGCTTTTGTGATTTTTCAAAAAAGTGATAATCAATGAAATTATCAAACATTCTTGCTCTGTGCACAGTATTTGTTACAAGACGATACAATATTCCTCTCATTTTAGCAATTTTATCTCTAGCAAACCATATCTCAGTTGAATCCCCGTGTTTATTTATGTTAAACAGAGTAAACACTTGGGTTTTAATAATAATCAAAATTTGTAGGCTCTATCAGGGATTGGAGTGGATCGTTGGGAGACTAAAGAAGACATGACCCAAATCTTAAAAACCACTGTTTTAAGCTGCCTTTGTCAAAAGAATATCTTATATGTGAAATATGCAAGTGGTTTAGGTATCGTACCACTTTGATGGCTGTACAAAATAGGAAATAAGATCGAGTTTGGCTGTATCTGCCGCCTTACTGGAGACTACGTACGCAGTATAGTTGTCAAAGTGTTTTTAAATAAGCTGATAACGAGACGGCGAGCAGAAGCCTGTGACAAAACTAACATCGTCGACCGTGAAATCGGGATAATATCTAACTTTGTTAGTTGTAATCAAAATACGATACCGCGCACATATTTTCAAATTGTTTACGAAATGACATTATGCATAAAATGACGTATTAAATGCTGCTGTAATTCCAATGAATCCTGTGCGATATATGAGCTGTTGTATCGAGCCAAGATTTTTTAGTGCTTCAAACGTGCAAACACTTTGTAAGACTTCACGACAAGGTTATTCTACAAACCAAATCCAAACTGTCCACCCGTAATACAAAATGTTTTGTGATAATATGTGAATAGTATAATCGTAGAGCGGTTATGAGATTAGGGATAAGAGTATCATGATTGATTTTCTTTTAACCTCATTGATATAATAGGATCTATGACAACGAAAAGAAACGTCTAGTTCACCTGGGACTCATCTAACTGCTGCCTTGTCATATTCATATGTGTTGTGAATATAATTAGTCATTTTTATGCAGCTACGAAAACTCCTTTAACATTTGAATTGTAAGCGTGTACAATTTGAAACATACGCTAACGGATTCTATTAACGAATTGATAAAATTTAATGATAAAGATCATTGACAGGCCACATAAAAGACTAATATCATCTAAATAGGGGGGAATTAAATATATGTAGTGATACACAGATGAAATGAAATGAATAGATTTTCAAGAAACTTTCTTTTCTCATATTGAGAAAATTTCTTAGGGCAAATTACCATCTTTAGTTGTTCACGAAACGTTTAGACACACAGGCTCATTTGTAATACGCATGTATATGAGTGTAAATTAGATATGGAAACAGATTTTTTAAAGGTTGATGAATACTATATAAATAATTATAAAATAATGTTCATAAGCACTTACAATTTTCATTACGTCTATCATAAATGCACTTTATAAACCCATCATTTATTATTGAATTTGAAATTATACTTCTTTAAAAGTTTTTAATTCAATATTAATTTTTGATCAGATCGCTGTGTATGTATGAATTGGAATAGATAATATGTATAACGTGTACAAATGTTAATTAATTTGGTGATCGAAATCTTGGAATAACAAATTAAAAACATGATGTGATATACTAAAACTTATTTCAATATTCTTCATTATTCCTTCGAGTGATTTTTACGCCTTCCGCACCTGGTTCTTTCTTCAAAACCGTTGTATGTTATTTTGGATCCACGTACCACTTACCTAGTTAGTATCTGGTAGGTAGCTTACTTTATGTTCAATCTTCAACACGCGAGGTAAAAAAAATTTGAGGAACGACTTCATTGAGAAATAACCATTAATTTGTATTTTTGTTTCATTATTTTTTCTCAGTTTTTTTTTTTGTTTTTTTTTTTAACCAGGAAACAAGGTTTCAAATACATAGGCATCGGGTCGGAGAGTATGGTTTGTAATCAGGGTTCCTATTTATTTAACTTTTACTATAAATAAAGTATCGCACTCACACATTCACTCATACGGCAGTGGATCTACCACTCGACACGTCCTTAATTTACACATTGTAGCGACTAACTGCAACTTCGCTGAATGTCTCACAAGCTGCTGCTATGCCATGATGAGCCAAAGAAAAATATTTTACAATTGCAATGATTGAACAATGCTGTGATTTCCAATACATACCGATCATTCAATAACTCTAATAATCCATAAAATTGGACTCTCACTTAAAACCAGCCAATAAGTGATGATTTTCATCTTAATACAACCTTGGCATCGTGAACATATGGGTGTTTAAGAATCACTACGAGAAATGATGGACTCTCAAATGAGAATATTAACAACAATAACCAAATGGCATAGCTAATTGCTTACGCATGTGACAACTACATCTAGAATCCGTTTTCTTATGTTCAACAGTATAAGTATATATACTGGCGACTTGCTTGGCCGACGATTATCATGAAACTATTACCTACCGCTAGTGTTTTTTTCTTCGTTATCGTTGCGCTAGATGGTAATGACTAATAATACATGATTGCATGATAACATGATTATTTGTCAATATTGTTTTCTATCACTGATTCATGATCGAAGTCGGTATTTCACTCGACTCCTGTGCACGTCAGTATCAAAATACGTTGAATTGAGCTCTCATAGATATTCGTGGTACTTTTCAGCTCATATCGAATATGAAACCAAGTCTAAAAAGTTGGCCTAACAAAGCTTGGTGCGATGCTGGTGTGTTTCTCAAATGTACAAAGATGTTGACTTAATATCGCCTTCCCTGATTTAAGCAGCTTTAACAGCCTTCATAAGAAGATCGGTACTGAGAGACTTGGGGCGCTCAATGGGCAGACCAAGAGCACGGTCCCACACCAAAGAGGCGAGAACTCCTAGGGCTCTTGAAACTCCGAACAGAACTGTGTAGTAGTTCATCTCCTTCAGT